>NC_060119.1:823971951-824276284 GCF_021461395.2 Schistocerca americana
GGTCTTAAGGTCATGAAAGGATGGGAGAGTTCTTTGGGCACCTAAGAAATATCCATGACCACCTTAACTTCACGATGGTGTTAGAGATGGTCTGTGCCTTGATGTTCCTCGTCGACCTTGTTGGCTGCAGTCCAAATGGGGGCAGACAGCAGTGTTCACCGCAAACACACCCACTCGCACAGGTATCTGCATGCTCGCAGCTACCATCACTCAGAACAGAAACGGCACAGAATTGATTGGAAGTCGTTTCAGAAGCTGAAAACCTGCTGCAAGAAGTGAGCCACGTAGGGAAAGTATTCAAGGATTCATTTGCCATTTCATCCCAGATACGTATGCATGACGCCCCTGAGCATGAGAAAAAGAAGCCACCATTTCGGCCATTCTTTGTTTAGAAACAGGAAAGATTAGCCGGACACTGACGAGGAATAAAAACAATTCCGTCTTCCAATTTCTAGAAAAAATTCCGCAATTCCATCTGCAAGTCTCCAACAAAATTCCGCAGCACACGAGGCCTTTAAAATATGATGTATGGCTCAGAACAGCTGAGATATACTTCTTAAAATACGTGGGAGGTGTTTCAGCTCATGGTGTTTCGAAAAATCAGCTGCAGCACAACATTCTCTTGAAAATGCGCACCGAATTGAATTCGACGACATATCATGGAACGGACAAATAGTTTTAGGAATTAGGTAATAAAAGAGGACAACAGAAACAGAAATATCTGGTAACACAAAACGGAATATTATAGGACAGTTGTCAACACATTGGAAAAATTCCCTTTAGATGGCTAAGATAAATTACAGGAACTGTAAACAGTCACAATAATAACCCACAATACTAGTAACAGCTCTCACACCATCAGTAAACTTTATAATAAAATTAGAAACAAATACAGTAAGAAAGACAGCTCTAAGTACAAAACTAAGAACACTTTAACAGCAATAGCTCATCAAAATTCTGTGAAACATGTCAGCATACCATTCAATGGTAAATTCTCATGTCAGACTGCAAACCTAGTCCGTCGCAAAAATATCAAAATAAGTCTTTCAACCAACAATATAATGAAACACAAAGTTATTCACAGCTTAAATTTTAAAAATGCACACTGGTAATACATTAAACTGTTTTGAGTGCCGAAAATTTTAAATTTGCCAAACTGTTGGGAGTTTCAGCGTACGATTGGGTGAACACGTGGATGCTCTCAGACCCAACAATCTAAATAAGTCAAGTTTCGTTACCCACTTGGTCCAACACGGAAACAAACAAATAAGCACCGAAGAAAAGTTAGAAATATTGTATTTTGCCGAAAAAAGAGTACAAATGAATTTGTTAGGAAAACTAGAAATATTCAGCCGCATTCACACTAAACCTGACAGCATACTAAATGATCAGCTAGAATTAGAAAACCAAATGTACTTACAGAATTACATACAACTCCTGTAATTTGAAACGATAGAAAAATAATTAATAGGCAGGGAGAAAATCCTTTTTTGGCCATGCAAGTATCATTCAAACCTAAATTACTAAATGTCTAAGTGTATAAAACTATCTATACTGTGGAGAAGTATCTCTGATGTGACTCTCGAAGTGTAACACATCTGTAAACATATCACGTCATTCAGGACATCAGATCAGCAGCCAGTGTAAATACACTATTGGCCATTAAAATTGCTACAACAAGAAGAAATGCAGATGATAAACGGGTATTCATTGGGCAAATTTATTACACCAGAATTGACATGTGATTACATTTTCACGCAATTTGTGTGCATAGATTCTGAGAAATCAGTACCCAGAACAACCCCCTCTGGCAGTAACAACGGCCTTGATACGCCTGGGCATTGAGTCAAACAGAGCTTGGGTGGCGTGTACAGGTACAGCTGCCCATGCAGCTTCAACACGATACCACAATTCATCAAGAGTAGTGACTGGCGCATTGTGACGAGCAAGTTGCTCAGCCACCATTGACCATACGTTTTCAATTGGTGAGTGATCTGCAGAATGTACTGGCTATGGGAGCATCGAACATCTTCTGTATCCAGAGAGGCCCGTACAGGACCAGCAACATGCGGTCGTGCAGTATCTTGCTGAAATGTAGGGTTTCGCAGGGATCGAATGAAGAGTAGAGCCACGGGTCGTAACACATCTGAAATGTAACGTCCACTGTTCAAAGTGCCGTCAATGCGAACAAGAGGTGACCGAGACGTGTAACCAATGACACCCCATACCATCAAGCCGGGTGATACGCCAGTATGGCGATGACGAACACACGCTTCCAGTGTACGTTCACCGCGATGTGCCAAACACGGATGCGACCATCATCATGCTGTAAACAGAACCGGATTCATCCGAAAAAATGACGGTTTGCCATTTGTGCACCCAAGCTCGTCGTTGAGTACACCATCGCAGGCGCTCCTGTCTGTGATGCAGCAACAATGGTAACCGCAGCCATGGTCTCCGAGCTGATAGTCCAGGCTGCTGCAAACGTCGTCGAACTGTTCGTGCAGATGATTGTTGTCTTGCAAACGTCCTCGTCTGTTGACTCAGGGATCGAGACGTGGCTGCACGATCCGTTACAGCCATGCAGATAAGATGCCTGTCATCTCGACTGCTAATGATACGAGGCCGTTGGGATCCTGCACGGCGTTCCATATTACCCTCCTAAACCCACCGATTCCATATTCTGCTAACAGTCATTGGATCTCGACCAACGCCAGCAGCAATGTCGTGATGCGATAAACCGCAATCGCGATAGGCTACAATCGGACCTTTATCAAAGTCGGAAATGTGATGGTACGCATTTCTCCTCCTTACACGAGTCATCACAACAACGTTTCACCAGGCAACGCCGGTCAACTGCTGTTTGTGTACGAAATATCGGTTGCAAATTTTCCTCATGTCAGCACGTTGTAGGTGTCGCCCCCGGCGCCAACCTTGTCTGAATGCTCTGAAAAGCTAATCATTTGCATATCACTGCGTCTTCTTCTTGTCGGTTAAATTTCGCGTCTGTAGCACGTCGTCTTCGTGGTGTAGAAATTTTAATGGCCAGTTGTGTAAATGTCTCCGCCATCTTATTCTTAGTTCAGTTCATTGATAAGGATGGATTGTAAAAGAAAATCAAAGCACTCTCTTATTATATGTGAAACCTTTTTTAAACAAGGCATTACATAAATTTTGTTATATTTTAGCACACAAACGTAAAAACTGCAAGGAAGTCAACGCTACCATCTACTCGTGGGCGGCGCTGAAACTATTAATAGTAAAATAATATCATTTCAAGAAAACGTGTTACAGTGTTGCAGTATTTCTGGCAGTGTAATTTGCGAAGACAGCTGCGGTATTCTCCAAACTAAATGGATAAAATTATATTATAACATCTTCGAAAAAGACTTGCTCTCATCTAAGTGCAGGTTGCGACACGGCCATCAGAAGGCTGAAGCGATAGCGGTGGACGCATGCTTAAATGTTACATAACTGACTAAATATATAAGAAATGACAAATTACTCAGGTGAATTACAGTTAACAGCTTTAACTTTTACTTCGTTACGCATCCGACACGTAATTTGACATGCGAATTTACACACAGAGTAACATAGAACTCACTGTTGTTTATAGTTTCCATTGCTAAGGATGTAACTTATACTCCTTGAGATTCTATCTTAACAAGAAACAGCAGATACACCTTCACCATATGCAGAAACAAAACAGCTACGGAACTATTCAAAGCAGCTCCTTCCATTCCACAACAAGAAAACTAGCAGCATACGGAACTACGATTCATGGGCCTACATAGGCACAACATAGTCTTGTTGATGAAATTGCATTAAACAAACAAATAGATACTAATAACGAATATTCACCATCCACAAATGATCACCTCCGTAATCGCATGAAACAGAACGAAAATAGAGGAGGAACAACACACTTGTTACCAAAAGATACTAAAACCACGAAATGTTTCTGTATTCCATTCATTAGCAGAGCATCTCGTAAAATTACCAAATAAATCAGAACATATGGCATCAAAATAATCTATAGCACATCCATTTAAATTAATCATCTCCAGCCTCGCAGCAGCAAAAAATTCGACAAATATAAACCGAATGTTTGAAAGGTCACATTTCAAGCCTGTTCCAGTTTTTATACAGAAGGGCATGCAGATGACTTGCCATACGATATACTAAACAAGTATCAATTCTTCAGATAAAAGTACATCACAAATCTGCATTGGTTACTCACCATCATGACTCCAAACATAGCATTCCAGACATGAATAAAGAGCAACAGCCTGTCACAGACAACCTTCACGCACAAAACTCAATACACTATTGGCACCTGAAACACACAGACAACAGATTTTGCAGCCCAGTGTCATGCCGAATGAACAGACAGATAGTGAATCAGATTACTTTCTCTGTTTAATAATGACTATCTCTTGCTACAACAGTCCAACAAGAAGAAATGAATTTCCTTATCACTGGTTCACTAATAAATACCCACTATCTTCTGCATGTAATTTCACCTACCCTGTTTCCCTGTTTCTCTCTCTCTCTCTCTCTCTCTCTCTCTCTCTCTCTCTCTCTCTCTTTTCAACCTCCACCTCCCCTCTCTCTCTCTCTCTCCATCTATCCCTCCATCCGAAACAACACTGAGGATTTACTCACTAATACTTTGTGGGAAATTTCACTTATGCATAATTAAAACAATGTGATGTTACAATCTAAGGAAATATAAAGCACATACTTAGGAATAGAAGCAGTAAATTTCAATACACTGAGTGTAAATAAGCATGTCAAATTTTGTGTTGAAAAAAGGAAGCATGTAAGACTGAAATTTTTGTCACATCTCTGAGTGATTTTAATTTCTTGCTTACCTTGATAAGTTATGTAAACCAAAATAGTCGTAATTCCAATACTCAACTATCACTATAACACAGGTGAAACACGCCTCAACTAAGTCATCTGACACTGATATTAAATTTTAAATAGTTTCAAAACGCAAGTAAAGATATGGAAGTTTTTCACCAATACAGAAGACGTACTCGTATGTTATGCGGTGAAATGCAGGTAATTCTTAATCCCTCCTGAGGCATAATTTACCTCCTTGTACTAAACAAATCTATCGTTCTGTCACCATTTACTATGATACTGAAGCAGATGTTTCACCTGTTATGTCCATACAGTCCTTAAAACTGGAGTTATAGCTCTGAAACGCGTTGGACAATAATTAGGAAATAAGTATTTGTGACTGGTGATCGGATGTTCTAAATTAATAACCTGTAACCTAGAAGTTACAGCCGGCCGAAGTGGCCGTGCGGTTAAAGGCGCTGCAGTCTGGAACCGCAAGACCGCTACGGTCGCAGGTTCGAATCCTGCCTTGGGAATGGATGTTTGTGATGTCCTTAGGTTAGTTAGGTTTAACTAGTTCTAAGTTCTAGGGGACTAATGACCTCAGCAGTTGAGTCCCATAATGCTCAGAGCCTAGAAGTTACAGTCACAGACAGTCCATAACTTAATGTCTGTCAATAACATATTACACTATTTGTCGATGGACTGGGCACCAGTGACGTTACAGTATGTCAAACTAAACACCTTTCAGGCGTCAATTTTCAACTTTATTTTATTTGGCAAACAGTTTCAGCGTTTTACTACGCCGTCTTCAGGCCCTGACCGACGTGTAAGGTTGATCTACCTCGCTTGTAATCAAACCAGAGGCAGCAATACTGGTATTAGTAGACATTTCCTACAGTGACCACTCCAACCACCAATTCAACCATCACCTGACTGAAAATTGCATGGTAAAACGCTGAAACTGGTTGCCAAATAAAATAAGGTTAAAAATTTACGCTTGAAAGCTGTTTAAGTTGACATTCTCTCAACCATCGCTAAAAAGATGCACATACAGAATGACGTTACAGTCGTACCATGGTTATACGAAGATAGAAACACTAACACATTACAGTTAGCGCTTAACAACGGCATAGGATTGCTCTTCAGAAAACTTGTGCATATTTAACTAACTGATGCCGCTGGAAGATCGAGAAAATGCTGTTACCGAAACCTAGCTAAGGTGCAGGCAGCTCTAGCAGGGAGGACATTCTGATAAACCACAGAACGATTATCTACATCTCTTTCATAAAGGTAGTATACAGCTTCTGCAGGCAGCTGAAAATTCGTCAAACATTTTCGGAATTAGGTACCTGTCTGAACATCCAGTAGGCCTATTTATGTTTCTTTTTCTGAATAATTTTTTTAAATTAATAGATGAGTTTTTTAGTTATTACATCATAAGTTAGCAGTCTGAGTCTAATTTACTGTGAATGGTTTGATTTTAAAACTAAAATAAAGCAATGACTAATTTGTCTGAGATAATGAAGGGATATGTCTGTTTAGATCTCAGTTATTTTCCTGTTAATACTTTGATGCGTCTTGACCTGTACCTCCGGTTCGAATTAACATGGCCAGTGAAATTGCATTATTGCAGTTTGAGCTTAGTTATTACGCCGGATCTGACGTACGTTCCGTCATTAGCAGTTCACCTGCGGAAAGTTTAATTAAACACGAACTACTGCGGCCTGTTTTCCACGAATGCAAGTTGTAGCCTGTTTCAGCTTCTCATAACAGGAACCCGGAACATTAATTAGCAGACAGTCGTAGAGGGCGCAGCGCAGACTGTCTGAAAATGGCGCCGGTGAGACGACGGCAGCGCTCCGCAATCGCATGAGCGCCCTAATTGGGAGCTGTCACAAGTAAAAGAACACATAATACCTTGTTAACACTAGTTACTCACTCGCATTTTTATTGGCAGAACTGTTGGTCCGTTACATGTTATGTGTTTAAAGACGATTTAGTATCTTTGAACTTCTTTCCTGCCAAAGAGAAAATAAACAATGCAATAACAAAGCAAGTTGAAAATTCTTTTACCACAAAGACTGAGGAATGTAAGGGGAGCAAAAATAAAGAGCGAAACAATGTTATTTTGGTTTTTTCTACGTTAATACTGCATGGAAACAGAATTAATATCCTCAAAGGCTGAAAGATTGCACGAGGAAAAGGGAAAAACGAAATACTGCGTGCTATTGGTAGAATTACCTTTACTGCCACCTAGAAAACGCAAATACATTCCTCATCCACTAAAGATGAAAGTTGTGTTGGACAGAGAGTGTTCTTGCCACAACAGCCGAAGCTGTCTGTCAGAAGGTTGAGTAAGATATGCGGTATCAACATATGTAAACAGGGTTAGATGATGGGTGTCAGATGCATGATAGACACTACCTGTGCTGTCTCAGTAACATCGCGTCAAGGGTGCTCCGAGAGTACCTCTAACAGAGAAATGTCTCTATAATCTGCCGCATCCAACAGCATAATGATAAAGGAGGTCGCCACGAATGTAGTGGATTGTATCAGAAGTTGTAAAATATCACAAGGCACTAGACCCCTCCCTAATCCACTGGAGTATGCAAAAAACGAATGAGCAGCTTACCATCCCCGTTAGTCTCACGATGGAGTGTAGAAGCCATCGCTCACATGCGTACCTCTCATTTTCGCAAACTAAAGAGTACAATGATTATTAGCATGGGCACGCCGAAACTACAGGAAAATGACGACAAGAATGATGACAATCGGTACATTTTTAACACCAGCGAAGTGATGTATCCAAGTCTGTAAGACATATGTTGGAAATATTCTCGTCAATCAAATAATTAACCATCATACAGATATCCGGATTGATCCTTTATTGTTATTTCATACCCCTGTCCAATGTGGGCAGGCGTGAGCTGGCAGTGGCACAATTCTCCGCTCTTCAGCAAAGAGACTGTATAAACTAGGAAAGGAGAAACGTTAAATACACTACTTCCCATTAAAATTGCTACACCACGAAGACGACGTGCTACAGACGCGAAATTTAACCGACAGGAAGAAGACGCTGTGATATGCAAATGATTAGCGTTTCAGAGCTTTCACACAAGATTGGCGCCGGTGGCGACACCTACAACGTGCTGACATTAGGACAGTTTCCAACCGATTTCTCATACAGAAACAGCAGTTGACCAGCGTTGCCTGGTGAAACGTTGTTGTGATGCCCCGTGTAAGGAGGTGAAATGCGTACCATCACGTTTCCGACTTTGATAAAACTCCGATTGTAGCCTATCACGATTGTGGTTTATCGTAACGCGACATTCTTGCTCGCGTTGGTCGAGATCCAATGACTGTTAGCAGAATATGGAATCGGTGGGTTTAGGAGGGTAATACGGAACCCCGTGCTGGATCCCAACGGCCTCGTATCACTAGCAGTAGAGATGACAGGCATCTTATCCGCATGGCTGTTACGGATCGTGCAGCCACGTCTCAATCACTGAGTCAACAGATGGGGACGTTTGCAAGGCAACAACCATCTGCACGAACAGTTCGACGACGTTTGCAGCAGCCTGGACTATCAGCTCGGAGACCATGGCTGCGGTTACCCTTGACGCTGCATCACAGACAGGAGCGCCTGCGATGGTGTACACAACGACGAACCTGGGTGCACGAATGGCAAAACGTCATTTTTTCGGATGAATCCAGGTTCTGTTTACAGCATGATGATGGTCGCATCCGTGTTTGGCGACATCGCGGTGAACGCACATTGGAAGAGTGTATTCGTCATCGCCATACTGTCGCATCACCCGGCGTGATGGTATGGGGTTCCATTGGTTTCACGTCGCGGTCACCTCAAGTTCACACTGTCGACACTTTGAACAGTGGTCGTTACATTTCAGATGTGTTACTACCCCTGGCTCTACCCTTTATTTCAGCAGGATAATGCACGACCGCATT
This sequence comes from Schistocerca americana, assembly GCF_021461395.2. Classification (NCBI taxonomy): domain Eukaryota; kingdom Metazoa; phylum Arthropoda; class Insecta; order Orthoptera; family Acrididae; genus Schistocerca; species Schistocerca americana. The sequence goes on from NC_060119.1 coordinate 823,980,769, forward strand.
TTGCAGGACCTGTAAGGAGCTTTCTGGATAGAAAAAATGTTCGACTGCTGCCCTGGCCAGTACATTCTCCAGATATCTCACCAAGTGAAAACGTATGTTCAATGGTGGCCGAACAATTGGATCGTCACAATACGCCAGTCACTACTCTGGAAGAAACGTGGTATCGCGTTGAAGGTGCATAGGCAGCTGTACCTGTACACGCCATCCAAGCTCTGTTTGACTCAAAGCCCAGGCGTATCAAGGCCGTTATTACTGCCAGAGGGGGTTGTTCTGGGTACTGATTTCTCAGGATCTATGCAGCCAAATTGCGTGAAAATGTAATCACACGTCAGTTATAGTACACTCCTGGAAATTGAAATAAGAACACCGTGAATTCATTGACCCAGGAAGTGGAAACTTTATTGACACATTCCTGGGGTCAGATACATCACATGATCACACTGACAGAACCACAGGCACATAGACACAGGCAACAGAGCATGCACAATGTCGGCACTAGTACAGTGTATATCCACCTTTCGCAGCAATGCAGGCTGCTATTCTCCCATGGAGACGATCGTAGAGATGCTGGATGTAGTCCTGTGGAACGGCTTGCCATGCCATTCCCACCTGGCGCCTCAGTTGGACCAGCGTTCGTGCTGGACGTGCAGACCGCGTGAGACGACGCTTCATCCAGTCCAAAACATGCTCAATGGGGGACAGATCCGGAGATCTTGCTGGCCAGGGTAGTTGACTCCGCTGTGCCGTGCGTGTGATCATTGCTTGTACAGCCCTCTCGCAGTGTCCAGAGCAAGTATGGTGGGTCTGACACACCGGTGTCAATGTGTTCTTTTTTCCATTTCCAGGAGTGTATATTCGTCCAATGAATACCCGTTTATCATCTGCATTTCTTCTTGCTGTATCACGTTGGGTGGCACGGGATACATGCGGACGTGCATTGTCCTGTTGGAACAGCAAGTTCCCTTGCCGGTCTAGGAATGGTAGAACGATGGGTTCGATGACGGTTTGGATGTACCGTGCACTATTCAGTGTCCCCTCGACGATCACCAGTGGTGTACGGCCAGTGTAAGAGATCGCTCCCCACACCATGATGCCGGGTGTTGGCCCTGTGTGCCTCGGTCGTATGCAGTCCTGATTGTGGCGCTCACCTGCATGGCGCCAAACACGCATACGACCATCATTGGCACCAAGGCAGAAGCGACTCTCATCGCTGAAGACGACACGTCTCCATTCGTCCCTCCAATCACGCCTGTCGCGACACCACTGGAGGCGGGCTCCACGATGTCGGGGCGTGAGCGGAAGACGGCCTAACGGTGTGCGGGACCGTAGCCCAGCTTCATGGAGACGGTTGCGAATGGTCCTCGCTGATACCCCAGGAGCAACAGTGTCCCTAATTTGCTGGGAAGTGGCGGTGCTGTCCCCTACGGCACTGCGTAAGATCCTACGGTCTTGGCGTGCATCCGTGCGTCGCTACGGTCCGGTCCCAGGTCGACGGGCACGTGCACCTTCCGCCGACCACTGGCGACAACATCGATGTACTGTGGAGACCTCACGCCCCACGTGTTGAGCAATTCGGCTGTACGTCCAACCGGCCTCCCACATGCCCACTATACGCCCTCGCTCAAAGTCCGTCAACTGCACATACGGTTCACGTCCACGCTGTCGCGGCATGCTACCAGTGTTAAAGACTGCGATGGAGCTCCGTATGCCACGGCAAACTGGCTGACACTGACGGCGGCGGTGCACAAATGCTGCGCAGCTAGCGCCATTCGACGGCCAACACCGCGGTTCCTGGTGTGTCCGCTGTGCCGTGCGTGTGATCATTGCTTGTACAGCCCTCTCGCAGTGTCCAGAGCAAGTATGGTGGGTCTGACACACCGGTGTCAATGTGTTCTTTTTTCCATTTCCAGGAGTGTATATTCGTCCAATGAATACCCGTTTATCATCTGCATTTCTTCTTGGTGTATCAATTTTAATGGCCAGTAGTGTACATATAAGATGAGGATAAAAGATGAATTTGATACATGAGAAGGGGAAACAATTTGAGTTCAAATACACAAAAAGGAGTAAATTAACGAAGCACATTTGCGTAAAATCCAGACATAAATAAAATAAGATTCGATGTGGAGTAAGTACATAAACGCTGGCGGCATGAAGAGCACAATTAAAACGATGTTCACAGTATGAAAGATACACGGGACGACGACACATAAAACACACTGCACTTAAGTAACACAGACGGCGTGCACTAAGGCACGATGGAGAGTGACTGGATTAAAACTCGAAGAACATACCAAGGGTGACAGGGTGGTGAGGAAGGGAACAATCTAGGAAGGAGCGCAAGGACTGGGAAAGAAGAAGCAAGAAGGACAGAAGTCTACGGGGGAGGAAAAAGCAGAGGATTAGGAAAAGTAGAGGGAGCCCTAGGGAGGAGAGGAGAGTCAGGTTTGGAAGGAAGACTATATACTGGGGCGAATCACGTCAACTGGCATGGGGGGACGCTGAAAGTTTGTTTGGGACAGTCAATACACGGGGCGAACCCGACGTGCATCGTTAATTATGAATGAAAACACACACGGCACTAGTGTTTTTCCTTTATACCACTTAATATAGTTCCATTTGCCATGTCAAATCACTTACAGGCATAATCTCCCTTATATATCATACCTGTCTGTAATATTTGACTAGTTAAACATAAGGTCAGTTTGAAACTTCCAGGAAGATTAAAACTGTGTGCCGGATCGAGACTCGAACTTGGGACCTTTGCCTTTCGCGGGCAAGTGCTCTACCATTTGAGCAACTAAAGCACGACTCAAGACCCGTCCTCACAGCTTTAATTCCACCAGTACCTTGTCTCCTACCTTCCAAACTTCACAGAAGCTCTCCTGCGAGCCTTGTAGAACTGGTTCGCAAGGTTGGTCCCCAAGGATGGAAAACCTGTACCTGCATTTGCACTTAATTTTTGAAAGGCGTTATAGCCTCATAATAAATGCCGGCATGCAGAATGAAAATCTCATTCTTGATAAGGTTAATTTGTTCAGCCACTCCCTAGGAATATGTCAGCAAAGTTGTTTAATGTATTTTCTTCTCAGAACAACACTCACATTTTGTTATGTGTCACAAATTTTTTTTGTAAGTTCAATAATTTAACATAACATTTTCACTGTAATAATTCTTCTAGTTTTAGTCCTGAACCAAACATGAACCACTGTTATCCTTGGAAACCAACAGTTATTCACCAGTTCAAAATATTTAACCCTAGAAAATTTCCTAGCCAAACATATTTCTCTTTGTGGGTTTGTAAAATAATGGAAGTTGTAGGGTATTAGCCGGCAGCGGTGGCCGAGCCGTTCAAGGCGCTTCAGTCCGGAACCGCGCGACTGCTACGGTCGCAGGTTCGAATCCTTCCTCGGGCATGGACGTGTGTGATGTCCTTAGGCTAGTTAGGTTTAAGTAGGTCTAAGTTTAGTGGACTGATGACCTCATATGTGAAGTCCCATAGTGCTCAGAGCCATATGATCCATTCTTGTAGGATATTACACCAATGTTTGTGTGTTTTCATTCATAGCGTGTAAAATATTCTACCAAGAACCGACAGAATTTCTAATATTTCCGTCGAAGTTCGGAAGTATCAGCTAATTGTTTGGTGTATGGGACACAGGACCTCCGGTGGCTCTTTACTGATTAATAATATAACGATGCTTCATTCAGTTTGTTAACAGAATTATCTCTGTTTCTGAGAAAATACCTTCACAATAGTGATAAAGTATGTAAGTACGGAAGATCTGGTAAGGCGTATGCACTTACGCAGAAGTACAGTGACGTGACTGGCGTCGCAGCGGCAACAGATCACCTTATGGTCGCTGCGTCGTGCTTCCACAGTATTCAGTTAACCCACTCACCAGGTGCATGTCGGCCACCACTTCATCAGTAAATCTATCCATAATATTGCGTATCACTTTTGACTTAATACTAGCACTGACGAACGAACAAAACTGACATAGAACGAAGCAGCACTGAGTGCCAACTTGAAGGAGCAAACCAGAGTGAGTGTTACTGTTGTCAACACCAAGTGTCGTGAGTGAACGGAACACATTTGTTTCAAAAAAAGCACCTGCCGTCGACATTTGCACTGTTGTCCAAAGGATTTCAGTACCATGCAGACACGAACATAAATGAGAGTGAGAAATCGAATAAAATGCAGCTACTTTGTAACAAACCACCAGTGACCGCGAGTCCGTTATATCAAATTTCTCAGAAAATTTCCCTGAACAAAAATAGTTCAAATGGCTCTGAACACTATGGGACTTAACATCTGTGATCATCAGTCCCCTAGAACTTAGAACTACTTAAACCTAACTAACCTAAGGACATCACACACGACCATGCTCGAGGCAGGATTCGAACCTGCGACCCTAGCGATCGCGCGGTTCTAGACTAAAGCGCCTAGAACCGCACGGCCACACCGGCCGGCTTTCAAATTTTTATTGAAAATGAAATTCCTCCAGCTGTACTTAAGATTTTTTATTTACTTTACTACTAGTTTCGGCGTTACGTCAACGCCATCTTCGGGCCCATACACTTCGATGAAATCAGTTGTGTTTGGCTTAGTCTAGAAGTCCGCGGTGAGATCAACACGTGCTCCACATGGATGGCGGGCAGATGGCTTAGTTACTGCCCGCAATCCATGTGGAACACATGTTGATCTCACCGCGGACTTCTAGACTGAGCCACACACAACTGATTTCATCAAAGTCTACGGGCCTGAAGATGGCGTTGACGCAACGCTGTAACTAGTAGCCAACTAAATAAAAAATCTTTGTTACAGCTGGAGTAATTTCACTTTTAATAAAAATTATACCACCTGTGTCCCACCTTCATCCAGTTTAAATATGGCTGTACGAAGACTACAAAATTTTTTCTGTGGAGTTCGACTTACGCCGTGGACCAAGACGACGAGATACGAAAGGAAGGGATAGGACGACGACATCGCGTCTAGAAGACTGGAATTGTTGCAAGGAAAATCGTGGCACATATGGCTGAGTAAATCGAGGAACTTCCTTGAAAGCGTCCATCTGCCCGCGAAAGTGACAAGCCTCCGCTTCCTGTTTCCGTCTCTAGTTTGCATATTCTCGGGAACGACCAAGTGTGAGCCATCCTCTTGAGAGAGATGCTAATTATAATTCCAGCGCGACAGCGCCGCGAGCTGTGTCGAGGGCCGTGTCATCGCAGTAGCGCGCCGCGTTAATATGTATGTGGCAGCTTCCGGGAGCGGGCCGCCGCCGCCGCCGCCCCTCGCCCCCCACTGACAGGCAACGCGGTCAGCCAGCTCAGCCCCACACCCCCGCCTGCTCCGGCTTGTACTCTCGCGCTCTTAAGCACTGCTCCGATTTGCATACATGTGAGTCCTTTGTAGAACTGCTGGTCGCGTTCTAGGTGACGCCCTTGCTGCACGTTAACCCGTGTATTAAGCACTCTGCTAATAGCAAGTGGGAAGTCGTCAAACAAATTCTATACTTATTTGAGTCGTATGCTTAGCTGTGATATTGGAATTTTCGAGCTCGGTTCCATTGCTTGCAGAAAATAGTAGTGAATTACAGAAGGATCTTGTTAACATAACAAGATGCAGTCTTAACAAAGGAACAGGAAAAAACGAGAGTAAACGCTTTTAAAATACGAAACATAATCCAGTGAATAATAAACCACATAAAATAGTTGTCCACACCAAACTTCACAAAAATTTTATAGATATCGACAGGACTGTCCAACCGGTCTCGGTGGCCAAGCGGTTCTAGGCGCTTCAGTCTGGAACCACGCTGCTGCTACCGTCGCAGGTTCGAATTCTGCCTCGAGCATGGATGTGTGTGACGTCCTTAGGTTAGTTGGGTTTAAGTAGTTGTGAGATCAGGGGACTGATGACCTCAGCTGTTAAGTCCCATAGTGCTCAGAGCCATTTGAACCATTTTAGGACTGTCCAACGACACTAAAGTAACAAAGAAACGTTCGTCACACAAATAGAAACCATCCATTGCTCAGGAAAAGCCAAACATAGCAATGATGGACCTAAAAGGGGCATATATTGCGATTTTTATCGATTTGAACTGAAATAGCTTACCACTTTAGGCCTGTAATGATTTTGGCTGGTAGCGGCAGAACACACATAATGCAAAATAAAGGGTAAAGCACGGGTGTAATTTAAATGACAACAAAACGTAACATGTTTCCTACCCAAAATGTAATATGTGTGTTTGTATTTCAGGAAAGTAAAAGAAAAAGCCCACTACGGACGCTATAACTGTGGTGGAACATCTTTAGGTATTAAACTAAAAGAATAATTGTGTACTTGCAAAAAGGAGGACGCATCCTTAATTCATTATCATATGCTTAAGATCGATAGAATCTCTAATTACTTTACTGGACAATGTCTCATTATATTTCTCTCGGTGCAGTTGATGTATTGCTTTACTAAATTTTTACAGGCTGCATATCTATAGAATTCTGTATTATCAATGACTTCTTCATGCCACTGGCAGCATAGTAACCTTTCAAATAGTCATTGTTATTGTGTGTAAAAGTGGTTTTATGAATCTAAAAAAGATCAGCGCCTCGTGCCACGTACTGCTACGTTTATTCCACGATAATTGGTACTGATAAAGATTTTTAAACAGGAAGCAGCAGGCGATTAAATCATAGCGATCTATACCTTCGTTAGAGGTCATCCTGTCATTATGTACTGTACCTACACTGCGAAGCCCAGAATACAAGAGACACGTTAAAGATTAGTAACAAATGCCACACAAAAAGTAGGTATAACGTGAGCCATTGGATAAAGAAAGTGATGACTTTATAAATAAATACACTTGTTGAGATATACCAGCAGTAGCAGAATTTTTGATCATTAGGAAACAGGTCTGATCAGAATTGGTTTGATCTCAGCAGCAGGGGTGTCCCTTCGCGAGTGTTACTGTGTGTCTGACAGTGCCCTTTTTACATGTAGAATATATGTAGAAGCGTCGAGATCGACCACAGTATAACAAAATGAAGACCATCTGACTTTCTTTTTTCCCAATTCATACCAAGAAGTGTGTGTGTGTGTGTGTGTGTGTGTGTGTGTGTGTGTGTGAGAGAGAGAGAGAGAGAGAGAGAGAGAGGCAGCCCGACAGAAACAGAGATCAAGGATGGGTTGAATGAGAAGAAACAGAAGGAAGAGCGGAAAACGTGAGAAGTCATTCTACACCTAATGCTAAAATTGTAAATATTGTCAGTAATACATAAATGTCAAAGGACATTGGTAGTAGAATAGTGTAAGAAGTAATGTAAAACCAGAATAAGAAGTTATCCACTACAATTTCGTATAAATGGTGGTCAGAAACATTCTGAAAAACTTCTACAGCTGTTGAAGACGAGGTTGTGCTGAGAAATAACTGTTAAAAGAATTGATATGTTGCGCCGTTTCCGAGTTATTTAGCATTGAAGGTAGCCAATCAGGTCGTTGCAAGTGCAAATTCAAGCACTCGCACACACCAAAATACAGTAATGCACAGGAATCTTTAGGTCCTAGATGGTTGGTTGGTTTGTGGGATTAAAGGGACCAGACTGCTACGGTCCCGTAGGTCCTAGAGTAACCACTTGTTGAAACGCTCATAAAATTTAAGCCAGGTGAGCAAAAGCTTCGTTTGCTCGGTTGAAGAAACCAAACGAAGAACACGTTTGGTGCCACCACTTCTGGCAGGCTCCATGAATTTGTCCCGCGACTACCTGGCAGCCTAACTTCAAAGCTAAATAACTAGCAAGTGCGCAACATATCGAGTGATTTCCTTAACAATAGTTTCTCTGCACAACCTCTCTTTCAATAAACCTACAAATTTTTCGAAATGTTTCTGACCACCCTATGTAAGTACGGAACATGACTCGTTATTGGCGAGAAGAGGTACGTATGATAAACAATTCAATTTATAGCAATTTCGAGTACAGTGACAGTCACAGTGAAACAAATGTGATGTCAAGTAGATGAAGAGAATTGAACAGACAGTGAAGAAAGAAACTGCAGTATACGAGAGGTGAAATATTAAGCTGCGTTTTAACGTTTGACCGGACAGACGTTTGTTGATCTGCATGGCTGCGAGGAGAGGAGATTAAGGTACCGCCGTTGTTTGTAAAGTCGAGAACATCTGGCTGTGGTGGGCAGCCGTGGCCCAGCAGTACAAGCTCAGAATATGCCGAGCGTTAATACTGTAAGTTTAAGTTACGTACATTTTCATCAATTCTAATAACTACGTCTCTGCCTCACTAATAAACGTAAAATTATTACAGCCATGACGAGTAATACTATAAAGTCCGTAGTTGTCGAGAGGGTGTGTGTTCTCTTCGCTGCTGAAATTGTGCTGGTCTTTGATGTTCTTGGCTTAGCATGAAATTTTATCATTACAGGATATCATAGTTTGCTACGTTATGTGGTAACTGTCCTAGATGTGGAGTTGCATAAAACACGACTTCAAAGTGGTTCTCGCTTCGCCCGTACAATGTACTCTTGATTTAATGTCGAGTTAAATGGCAGTAAAACACCTGTAGATACAGAACGTTACTCTTCTTCACTTTACTGCACATCATGGGGACGAGTTGGTGTGTAGTCGTTTCAGTGTAATTATTATCTCTGAATAAAAGTGTCGTTTGCATTCGTATCATTGCGTATTTCTTTCAGTTACGTTCTGTATCATACTGCAACAGATCTTTCAAGTATGGTTTTATCGAACTGCGTTAGAGATCGTGCAAAAGCTATTTTCGCCCTTCAGTTTTCCTCACCAGTGTACTTTTAATAGATGCAGTGTAAGCTAGACATCCATAAATTTCTTGAAAGGCGAATCAGTTGGTTTCCAGAACAGTTATGCACAGATGATACTGCCTATTAAGATGTTCTGAACTTCCCCCCTAGGGAGTCTCTCACTAGAGGTACTGCTGAGGTAGTCAGCAGTAGTCAGAGTGCGTCACACACCTACCGCGCGGTGCACAGCCCCCAGACCGCGGACATCTGCGCCGCCCCGGAGATTCGTCTAAACCACGGCTTCCTCCAACCTGTTCGTGCAACCAAAGGCTGCGGCTTCACGCGTGATTGCCGTTTAGCAGCGTGCCCGGCGCTGACTCAGACAAATTGCTACCGCGGCGAGCGCCGGAGATTAATGCGGGCGGGAGAGAGCACATGCGGTCGGTAGTAGCGAACTTACATGCGAGTTCCGATGTTTGAACTTCGCTCTCAGAAACCAGAATAAACTTTGTTAGAATTTTTATCACATGTGAACCATTTGACGCAATGTTGTTTTCAGGTTATAATGGGAAAGAATCCGTCATCTTCCAATGTCAGAATATTGATTCCCATTCATATGCACGCCAATATAGGTTCCGTAAAGTAAATGCAGTTTCTTAGGACTCCATGCCTCAGCTGGTGCCCTCGAAGGGCGCTTTGTTGCTCCTTTGTCTTTCTGTCTGTCCGACTGGTTAAAACCCTGTTTCTAGGGAACGGATAGAAGTATCAAGTTGAAATTTATGTCACATACTGAGGTCTATGGTCCCTTTGCGTTATAATAAATATTAGTTTCTAAGTCAATGAAATGAAAACGTACGGCCACTTATGTCACATATTTTGATACTCGCAAATTAACTCATCAAGACCTATAGGGTACTGCCCCGTTGATCGTCAATGATGAAATTTGGCAAGAAATAAATTTTCACAGAACAAGAAAAGGAAAAAAAAGATAAAGTTGTTAATTTGTAATTATATCACATGAAAAAAATTTCTTTTCTCGTTTGTTATCCGACACAAAACTTGAAATTAAAACACAGTACTTTTGCTTTCAGGCTGCCTGGGTCGCAAAGCTAAAACTCAAACACCAGGCAAGGAATGACTTTATTACTCACTGTTTCGGAATTTATGCATCATCAGGTATCCAGGAGCAGCTTCTGGATATCTGATGTTGGATGTATTTCGAAAGCCGTCTTATAAGCAATAAGGACATCCTTTGCCTGATGTCTGACTTTTACCATCGCGACTCAGTCAAACTGAATGGAGGACTATTGGTTATTGTATTAACGGCCACCTACCTGCTGCATTACTTTATGTCACATTAATATTGTCGAAACTAAAACATTCTCGAAAATCTTAAAGAGCCCTGCGGCAGGTACCTTGCAGTATCAATGTCGATAATATGCGAAACTGGTGAGATTTTGGATTCACAGAATGGGTGAACTGTCTATATACGTAACTAAGCGCGTTCTGCTCGCACGGGGCCAATCCTTTTTTTAAAAAAAATCCAGGCAATATTTTGTATTGAGCGTTATTACAAGAATAATTGCCAGGAGGAATGAAGAGCCATTTCATAAAGTGAACCTGCATTGTATTTTTGCCTATATTGCAAGACTAACAGATTTTCAATAAAGTCTCTTTGTAAATATGAAGATGGTATCTTGTCCTAAAGAACAGATACCTTCTTCATATATACATAGTTAAGGTTCACCGGCCATTTGACCATCTTCTTCTGTGAGGATGCACAATCAATGCCCGAATTCTAACGGGAATCGGCAGTTAAGCCGAGAGTAGACTATCATGGGCAGGGGGCACCATGAATATAGTGCGGGACAATAATTTGCGAATGTAGGTCTCACGAGAGGCGTACCAGAGATAAGTCCCTGCAGTCGCATTGTCCTATGCGCCCTCGGTGGCTCAGATAGATTGCCGGCACGGTAGCTCAGCGTGTTCGGACAGAGAGTTGGCTGGCCTCTGTAATAAAAAAAACTGTCCCCGTTGACTTATATCAACGCCTGTATGTACATAAAGTTATTCATTTCATTGTAAGGTCTCTCTACTCAAACAAGAAATTGCAACCGTTTTCCTTCCTTCGAAGGAAGATGAGACACATGTTATCTTTGTGAGATAATTTCTAAGGAGTTTTGTGTGGTGTCACCGCCAGACACCACACTTGCTAGGTGGTAGCCTTTAAATCGGCCGCGGTCCGGTAGTATACGTCGGACCCGCGTGTCGCCACTGTTGCTTTCCACTACTTACCTTACGCCATTCGATCCCCAGAAACCCCTTTTGTTGATGGAAGATGCATCGGATTTCGGGATCGGTGCTGTGCTTGCGCACAAAGATTGGTCGCATGATCGCCCTATTGCCTTTGCGTCCAAATTGCTCTCGTCTGCGCAAAGAAATTATTCACAGATAGAGAAAGAAGCTTTGGCTCTCGTATTGGGTGTTACTAAGTTTCATGATTTCTTGTATGGTCGTCAATTTACCATCATCACAGACCACAAACCTTTGACGTCGCTTTTTCATCCGCACAAGCCTGTACCTCCACGTACAGCGCAGAAATTCATTCGCTGGTCCATTTTCCTCTCGCAGTACCGCTACGATATCTTGTATCGGTCCACTGCTAAGCACGGAAACGCCGATGCGTTGTCCCGTTTGCCTGTTGCTGAGGATAGAGCATTCGATTCCTCCGAACTTGCTTGCATGTTCATTGACTCGGAAACTGATGACGTGGTCGAATCGTTTCCGATTTATTTTCGTCGTGTAGCTACAGCCACAGCTGCCGACCCTGTCTTTGCTACCGTTTTGCGTTTTGTTGCTACGCTACGGCCCTTGTCACAGTCACGGATCGAGGATCCATTGGTTCGCCGATTTTTTGCTCACAAGGAGAGACTTTTAGTTCGACGTGGTGTTTTGCCGTTGCGATCTGATAATGATCAGTCCAGGGTCGTGGTACCACGTTCGTTACAGTCCTCTGTCGTACGGCTTCTCCACCAAGGACATTGGGGTATAGTGCGAACGAAACACCTTGCTCATCAGCACTGTACTTGGTTCGGAATCGATGCTGCGATTACGAATATGTGCTCTTCTTGCATGGCGTGTGCCGAACAACAATCCGCACCACCGCGGAAATTCTTTGCATGGCCACAAGCCACTTCCCCTTGGCAACGCTTACACATCGATTTTGCCCGCATCTCGTGGTCGTGCGGTAGCGTTCTCGCTTCCCACGCCTGGGTTCCCGGGTTCGATTCCCGGCGGGGTCAGGGATTTTCTCTGCCTCGTGATGGCTGGGTGTTGTGTGATGTCCTTAGGTGAGTTCGGTTTAAGTAGTTCTAAGTTCTAGGGGACTGATGACCTAAGCTGTTAAGTCCCATAGTGCTCAGAGCCAACACATCGATTTTGCTGGTCCATTCTGGAATGCTCGATGGTTGGTTGTGGTCGATTCTTTCAGTAATTTTCCTTTTGTTGTCCGGATGTCTTCCACGACATCATCTGCCACCATCCAAGCATTATCCGCTATCTTTTGCATTGAAGGTCTTCCACAGACTATTGTTTCCGACAATGACCCACAATTCATGTCCGCAGAATTTCAGTCATTCTGCAAGGCCAATGGTAATCAACATCTGACATCCGCGCCGTTTTCGCCTCAGTCAAACGGTGCCGGTGAACGATTGGTCCGGACTTTCAAGTCACAGATGTTGAAGTTGAAAGAGTCGCATTCTCGGGAGGACGCGTTATTGCTCTTTTTGTACTCGTATCGCTCTCAGCCCCGAGATGGTCGCTCGCCGGCTGAGTTGCTCCACGGTCGTCCTCATCGAACCTTGATGTATTTGCTGCATCCGCCGCATCAGGTTCCTGTGCAGCGGCAGACACCTGCTTTTGCCCCAGGCAACGTTGTATACTATCGCAACTATCGAGGTTCACGGCGTCGGCTCGCAGCGCGCATTCTTCGCTGCCTCGGCCGCGCTATGTATCTGGTTTTGGGGGCCTCTGGTGAGGTGCGTCGGCATCTCAATCAGGTGCGCCTCTGTCGTCGCACGGGATCTGCCGCTCCCCGTCTGCTTTCAGCGACGGTGCCGTCCGGTCAGCGCCCTGGGGACCCATCTACTGGCTCGCCTCATCCCCAGGTGTTACCGACGCTGCCTTCCATTTTTCCCCATGGCGACGCACCACCGCCGCCGCCGCCTGTTCTCCCGCCAGCGACGCCCGCAGTGGACGCTTCGCTGCAGCCGCCAAGCGCCTCCCTGGGTCACGCGCCGCCGATCGCTTCCCGTGACCAGCTGTCCTCCGACATGGAACTCTTGCCCGCTCTGGACCAGATGGCGTCTTCGCCCGTCGGGTACCCCGACGCGATGGAGGTCGACCCTTCGGCCCCTCCTGTCTCTCTACGAGCGCATACACCGCATGTTGGCGTGCACCCTGGACTAGGTTTTCAGGCGTTTCCTAGATCCCCTCGGACCGAATGGCAGGGTGCGGGTGGCACAGCCTCGCCTGTTGTTAGGCTCCCCACCTCGTCGCATACGTCAACTTGGGGTCCTCCCCACGGCGGGCGGAAGCCTTATAACACAACCGTACGCCGATTTGCGGGGGAGGAATGTGGTGTCACCGCCAGACACCACACTTGCTAGGTGGTAGCCTTTAAATCGGCCGCGGTCCGGTAGTATACGTCGGACCCGCGTGTCGCCACTGTCAAGTGATTGCAGATCGAGCGCCACCACACGGCAGGTCTAAAGAGACTTCCTAGCACTCGCCCCAGTTGTACAGCCGACTTTGCTAGCGACGGTTAACTGACAAATACGCTCTCATTTGCCGAGACGATAGTTAGCATAGCCTTCAGCTACGTCATTTGCTACGACCTAGCAAGGCGCCATTACCAGTTTATATTGATATTATAATTAATGTATCATCAAGAGCGATGTTCTCCAATTATGGATTAAAGTTAAGTATTCAAGCAACTCCGTACTTTATTTAGTAGACTCAACTCCTTTAACTGTTCCAGACCTCACGCCAGTCTGCGTGAGCTTAAACGCGTGTATTTCGGCCTCCTCTAGCAACACGGTGTTGGCTCTTCTGCCAACACATCATTTTGTATTATCTGCAATATGTAAACTTACTTACAGTATAGACTAAAATGTGTTTTTGTTGTATATGTCCAGAGAAAATAATATCTGTGTAAAATCAGAGGAGCAGGGAAAAAGAGACAGTTGGACGACAGTGGTTTGTGGACGACAGGTGGAACGGCGCTTGGTGGACTGGTTGGCGATATGATGCACAAGAAGTACAGAGAACAATTAAATTCTGAAGAATGAAGTTGACCGACAGCGTAACGACGTTGATGAAAATGGTTGGTGACATGTTGAGCAAGACATACCTAAATTTCCTTAAAAATTAATTGTCCGTGTGGAACACAATTCAGGGTGACTTTTGGAGCCCGAAGAGTAACGTTTAAAAATAAGTATCAAGAAAACTTTTATATTCGCCAAGCGAGCCTCAAACAAAAACGAACGTTATGAGGCAGGTCATTTATACAAACTTGTGGAAAGAACAACCTGTGCCAAAGAAGAACCTGTGTCAGAGATTAAACAGTGTTTGGGCATAGTACGTGGGAAGTGGTTTACGAAATAAAAACTGAACAGGTATTCTATATATATAAAACTGGTGTTTGTGTTAATTTAATACCCAACGAGAACTAAAATCCTGCCTAAGCCGTCCTAAAGGGAAATTATAGCAATCATCACTCATTTACTAGTTATCTATAGTTTTGAAGTCGAATTTTGTGATGTTTAAGGAATTATCGAATAGGATAATACAGTGACAGTGGAGCCCAGTTCAGACGTTACCAGGTAGGCTCAGCTTTCTTTCGTACACGTGGATCACAGAAAACAATTTGAGATTTGATGCAGCCTAAGGTGAAGTACCAAGTGTGCTTTCAGAGTCCATAAGCATTAACATTATTCAACAGATTTATAGGTTAAAGATTTCCCTCTCACATTCAATAAATCAAATTGCTTACAACGTTAGCAAAAGATTATAAGTTCAGCTACAGACAGTCAAAATTAAAAGACACACATTGGCTTTCGGCCACAGTCTTCGACAGAACAAGGAGGAAAAACACATACACATTGATTCACACAAGCAGAAGCACAGCTTACGCACTCATGACCGCCATCTCCAGCAGATCGAACGAGAATGCAAATTATTTAGATGTTTCTTGCATGCGAATTTACTTGTACAGTTCTCATATTTAATTATTTGTTGTGCATCTCATGCTATTATCAGGTGACCGTAGCTGTAACAGAAGTTTTGCAGCGTAGAACAAACTCGGTTACACCGTGTGGCATTACCGTCGCACTATGATGGCGATTAAATCCTTTTCGTTTCACAATGTTGCTGCACTGTATGTGCAATGTAGCTCACCGTTTATGGGAGTCTATAAGCACCGACGTGTTGGAAAGGGATCAGTGACACGTTCGTGTCTTTCCGACGTGTGACCGGAAAAAAACGACAGGATGTGGGCTCTTGGGACGAGACATTGTTACTAAACAGGACCAACGTGCTGTTATTCTTTTCTTGGCTGCAAAAGGACTAACACGGGTAGACAACCGTCGAAGGTTACAACTTCGGGCCCTTAATAAAGGCGTTGAATGGCCGATGATTCTTATCGAAGGAGTATGTGTAGCAGGAAGTTACGGACGTCTTCATGCAGCACGACACAGTGTTTCATCAAACTGATATTTTCAGCCTGATGCGTGGGTGGGATGGTTGCCTCAATGCTCAGCCGATTTTGTCTGATTAACATCCCGATTCTGGACAGTAAGGACTTCGAGAGGAAAGTTTTTGGTCGCCCCTTACTCTATTAACTGTGGCCTGTTAACAACATTTTACGTGTGTCAGTGTTGTGCATTTGGCTGAGTTCTGTGCCTGAGTAGTTAATTCAGTATTGGCCCCGAAGTAAAGACTAGCAACGGCAGAGTAATTTGGCCAATAGTCAGGTAAATAAGCTCTACAGTTACAGGGTCATGCAATACTAGTGTATACAATATTTGTGAACGAACTTACTTCCGTTTTGCCCAGAAATAGCCTGCATAGTGAAATCGGAAATTGCGCCCGATACATAAAATTGATCGAGGTACGTCTGTAAAGAAAATACCTGTGGCCGAAATAAAGGACTTCATGCTAACTCTAGTCAATGTTGGAGATGAAATTTATCGGAAAGTGACGAAAACCGTAACCACGACCGGAATCACCTGCTGTGAGGCAAACTGGGGATTTCGTACCAGGCCCCATCGTTATATGTAGCGTATATTAAACGTGAGAAAGTACACAAATTTTAAATCTCCTGGTTCCCTTCCGACAAATTAGATACTAACATTTAGTTTCATTCACAAAAATCTTAGATTACACTGAATATCTGTCGAATGGTGCACGGCCAACATGACGTATCTTCAGGTTTAATGTAACGACGGAGGCTTGAATAACAACCACTCGGTATTCATGTCTTCAAAATCTCTCGAACGCCATTTCAAAACTTTACTGTTTTATTAAAAAATTAATATTTGCTACAGAATGTCCAGCGAGCGAGAAAAGACTTAATATCATAAATCACCAAATCAATTTATGTGTCCCTGAGTACATTACCGTTCGCCGAAAATCTCGTTTCGATACCGAGGAAACTCATTCTTCCCTCAATCATAAATGTATTTTCTCTTCGTATATATGATAACAAACTAATTTTCTTATTACAGTTTAATAAAAAGCATTAAACCTCTTCAAATCAAACATCTCAGTTATCGATGGTGGAGTTTAGTAATTTGGCCATAGATATTTTGAATGCCATAGTTAGTTCAGCATCCCTACCAGCGGATATCGAGATGGATGGAAATGAGCTGACAACACTGCCGCAGTGAAATAGCACAGAACACAGCCCAGGAGTTTTCCTGTGCTTTTTTGGCTGTTTCTGCAACAATGTTCTGACCTGCTTTGTGTACCACTGACGATTTTTTCGTCTCTTATTAATTTATTTTGTATAAATCTCTCAACTGCTGTTGATACTGTCTCTTTGAATTTATACTTCATTTTGTCTACCCTTACACAATTAGTAAGGAGTGGAGAGTAGAGAAAGAAGAATAATCTAATGAGTGCAGATTACTGACTGCAGGTAAACTGACGTAAGGCAAAAATAATTAGTAGCAGCAGAGATAATATTAGAGAAAGAATGATCAAATTTAGTGACCAAGATGTAGACGAACGAACAGCGTTCTTTTACCATTGAGACAAAATATCACGTGCCAGACGAAGGAAGGGAAATACAAAAAGCAGATTAGCACAGACTAGAAGAGGGATTTCGTGACCAAAAGCAGTCTACTAGCGTCAAACAGCGGTCTTAATTTGAGGAAGGAATTTCTGAGAATGTACATCTTGAGCGCAACATTGTATGGAAGTGACCGTAGGGTGACGGGAGAAGAAGATAATAGAAAGGACAGAGATGTGATGCTGGAGAAGGATGTTGAACATTAGATGAAGTGAGAAGGTACGCAATTAGGTGCGTCTCCGCAGAGACGACGAACAATTGAAGCTGCTAAACACTTTTTTAAATTAAAGTCGGTATTTCGTGCGTTATGCAAGGGTTTCTACTGGGACTTGGCTCTGTGGCTATTTTATTCCTATGGCCTTCACTCTTTCATCTCTCAAAGTTGACCGTTCGTCATGCATTGTATTCCTTTCCCCTTTTCAGTCAATTGTTGACTAATGTTCCCTTTTCTTCAGTTTTAATCTGCTGCACGTAACCGATACATTACGGTCAGAATTAACGTCTTCCCTTGGAAATATTTTGCAGTTTAACATCTTGTTTCGAAATCTCTGCTTTAGCGGTATATAATCCCTCTAAAACATTCTGGTGTCTCCTGCAGTCATCCACGTATGCAACCTTCTTTTATGATGCTTAAGACAAGTTTTGAAACAAGCTCTTTAATTACTTTTATTAAATACTGACCTACAGAATTTTTCCTTACAAAGACAACTCAAACTTAACCTGGTCATTTATTACCCACAATATACAAGCCCAACGCAATCTGACTGCTATACATTGACAACATGACTTCCAATAATTAAAACAAAATAATGGCCCTGAGATGCAAGAAATCCTAACAATTATACGTATCCAAAAAGGATGAAGTTCAACTAATTTCAGACATGAATCATGATAGTGCAAACCCCATTTTTTTCATAAGTCATTTACATCACAGAAAATCTTCGTAACACGATCTACAGCAAGTAGCAACAACAGCCAGCTAAATAAAAAGATTCTAACTACTATAGACTCCAACTACTAGGAGTCATATGGTTAGCAAGAAGAAAGATTTTGGTGAAGAGCAAACAATGTATATAGAAAGTTTTCCCTTATTCATGTGACATCCAGTTCGAAAAATTATATAGTTGTCAATAATTACACTACCCCAACATTATCAACCAAAATTCCATCATCATCCATTTCCTTGGGTATTTTCTTATAAACACATCATTTCATCTCGATTTACAAAGCATGTCCTACCAACACAGAGTCTCAAATGAGGATATCATGTCCATACACTTCCCTATCCACTCACTAACTGCCAGTACGTCCAACAACAGGGTCTCTTGCCGCAGGCGCAGAGCGCTGTCACCGATATTAACACAGTCTATAGAGCTGCCAACATACAAACAGGCTACTTACAGTGACTGCAGTGTATTGATTATGTTCTGTGCAAAATTTGACAAGGATACTTTCCCTTCCATTCGTTTCTACTATTTTCTTTATCTTCCTTGTTCTACTCTTGAATTCCAGTCACGCAATCACCAATTTCCAGCTATCTTAACTAAGTAGATAATTTGTTTTATCTCATCATATATGCTTTGAATCTCTTCGTTGTATGCGGACATGGTTGTCTTATAAATCTGTGGTATTGTGGTGGATGCAGATTTGTTCTGTATTTTGGCTACGACGATAATGCCAGTAAGTCGTTCATAGTACCATACCTGCATTCCTGTTTCCTTATTCGTTGTGCGACCTACTCCTACATTACCCCTACCTTATTTGCTGTTTGTAACACTGTAGTCGATTTATCAGAAGCCCTGGTCTTCCTGCCACCCCAATTTGCTAAATTCTACTTCATTGTATCTATTTTCTTTACAATTTTTCAAACATTCATACACGATTAAAGTATCTAACCCATTGAACGCCAGTCTTGTTTTCCCTGATTACATCCTTCTGATCAGTTCCCTCTTGGAGATCGAAGTGGATGACTATTTTACTTCCGTAGTAATATACCCAATCATAATGCAAACATAAACTTATATCAGGCCAATTAATTAATGTTCATTTTGCTTTCTTAAAGGGAAAGCAAGACTGAGTGTGGCGTACTGCCGACAATGAGGCAATTAGAGACGGAGCACTAGCTTGGATCAGGGAACGATGGAGAAGTAAAACGGCTGATCCTTTCACAGGAACCATCCCGGCATTTGAGTGAAGCAGTCTAGAGAAATAACTAAAAACCTAGATCTGAATGGCGAGGTGGTTATTTCAACTGTCATTCCCTGAATGCGTGACAAATATGGTAACCACTGCGCCACCTAGTTCGGTGATTTGCCTTCGCGGTCCTGTTGAGTCTTGTCTTCCAGTCATCTCCTGTTACACCCTGCCTTTCCATTCAGACTTTGCGTAGTAATTATACAAGTCTCAGAGTTCATTTACGATATAGCGTCATTGTAACTCAAGAAATAACAAATTTAATCGGTGTAACTAATTCACATGGAAACCTATTGGCTTGTCTTGTAGGCGCATCACTGTTACAGCAGAAGAGGGAGGCTACATTATGGGTAACTACACCTGCTCTTGCATGGATGATAGGTGTCCCATGCTACGTAACTAAAGGCTGCGGTTTCTGAACATTTTTGTAGAAGCTCTACCTATATTCTTCAACGGTTTTGCACAGCTTCTTTTCACGTGGAGGTTAGAGGTAGATCTGTTGGACTAGCCCGACAACACATGTCGGACACTGGACAGGAGGATAGTGTCACAGAGATCTCACGCTGTATCAGCTCCGCGACGTCTGCCGAACGTCGCCGGCGCTCCTTGCCTGCGGCAGACAGTTCTGAGGATGAGGCACAGGGGTGTCCGGATTTGCGATCGGACGGTCGCTTTCCGTCGCGTCGCACTGCGGCCGCAGAATGTCATTTCCTGTCGCCGCAACGCGGGAAATTGAATTCCACGGGATAACGTCTCGAAAATCCGTGGTGAATCAAAATGAGCTCGCTACGTATGCTCAGTGCACGAAGAACATCCCTTCTTGTGAGCCCCATCCACTCCACTCCTCCCACTTTCACATAAATTACTTACACCGAGCTGACAAAACTCATGGGATTGTGATATGCACACACTCAGATGGCGGTAGTATCGCATACACAACGTATAAAGGGGCAGTGCATTTGCGGAGCTGTCGTTGGTAATCAGGGTGATTCATGTGAAAAGGTTTCCGACGTAATTGTTGTTATGATTCTCGTCGTCAGTTGTTATGATGATAGGTGGCCAATGCTAAATAGAATCATACATTGCAGGTTTCGCAGTGAAGTCGGTAAGGAGCTGGCTGCATAGTCTGTATCTGCAACGACTGAAATAATTAGTAGCCATTGGAAAAAAATAATATATATTGTACTTAACTTGTGTTGCAGGCTTCTTCATATGCTGCATACATATAGTTACAAACAGATATCCAGAGAGGCATTACTTATGACATACTTGACTAAGCGCTTTGTTAGAGGTAGCTTCCTATCAGCTACATTCCTGGTTGACGTCCCGAGCAAGAGTGAACGAGAAATAGATACTTGTGACAGCGCCGGCCGGGGTGACCGAGCGGTTCTAGGCGCTACAGTCTGGTACCGTGTGACCGCTACGGTCGCAGGTTCGAATCCTGCCTCGGGCATGGATGTGTGTGATGTCCTTAGGTTAGTTAGGTTTAAGTAGTTCTAAGTTCTAGGGGACTGATGACCTCAGAAGTGAAGTCCCATAGTGCTCAGAGCCATTTGAACCATTTTTTGTGACAAGACGCGGAGCGGCGCTAGAAGCGCTAGTCGCGACTCGCGGGCCCAGCGATATCTATTATAGACCGCGGTCAATATCTGCAACCCCTAACAAGTGTGGTATCGAACGTTGATATCACAATTCTAGCCGCACTGCGGGAATTAACAGACTTTGAACACGGGATGGTAGTTGGAGCTAGACGCGTGGTACATCCCATTTCGGAAATCGTTAGGAAATTCAGTATTCCCGGATCCGCTTGGTGCAAACTGTGCCGAAGACATCAAACTTCAGATATTATCTCTCACCACGGACAACCCAGTGGCCGACGGACCTCACTTAACGACCGAGTACAGCGGCGTCTGCGGAAAGTTTTCAGCGCTAACAGACAAGCAACACAAACAACACTGCGTGAAATAATTGTGGGACGTATGACGAACGTACCCGTTAGGACAGAGTGGCGAAATGTGGCGTTAATGACCTACCGCAGCAGACGACCGACGCGGGTACCTTTTCTAACAGCACGACATCGCCTGCAGCGCCTCTCCTGGGTTCGTGACCAAATGGGTTGGACCCTAGCCGACAGTATAAACGTGACCCGATCAGTTAAGTCCCGATTTCAGTTGTTAAGAGCTCATGGTATCGTTCGACTGTGGCGCGGACTCCGCGAAGCCATGGACCCAAGTTGTCTATAAGACACGGTGCAAGCAGGTGACGGCTCCATAATGGAGTAGGCTTTGTTTAAATGGAATGGACTGGGTCCTCTGGTCCAGGTGAAGGATCATCGACTGGAGACCATTCGCCACCATTTATGGATTTCCTGTTCACGAAACAACGATGTCATGTCAGTGGGCCATAAATGTTCGCGACTGATTGAAGAGCTTTCTGGACAATTCGATCGGATAATTTGGCCACAGAGATCGTCCAGCACGAATCCCGTCGAACAATGATGGGTCATAACAGAGAGGTCAGTTCGTGTGCAACATCCTGTGGAAGCAACACTTTCGCAATTATGGACAGCTACAGGGGCAGAATGCTGATATTTCTGCAGAGGCTGCTACGTCGAGGTGTTGCACTACACTGAGAAAACTGTAATTAGGTGGATATTACGAGGTATTCCATGACTTTGGTTCCACCGGTTTGTTACAGACGTACTCAATCTGACAGAAGACAACGTAGGGTCTCACTATACGGAACAGTATTTCACACCATAGCAAGGCAATGACGACAGGAATCGTGGTAAGATAGTGCAAGCACAAGGCAGAATAGGCACCAGGTCAAATTGAGATCTGGACCGCTGCTGTTCGCGTGCTCGGATATCTTAAATATTTACGGCGATAGATTGCGGCAAGGGGGAACGGCAGTTTCAAGACACGGTCTGGCGCAAGTTTCCATTTGTTCTAAAATATTCTACATTTGGTGCGGAGCCAGTTTGTGAATTCATTCTCAACAGGAGTGTTTGATTTCACGTAAGCCTACCGTTTGAGATAACTTAATTATGTTACAGTTCTTCACATACATTTGCATCCACACTTGTAAGCCAACTGACGGCGTGTAGTGGAGAGTACTTCTGTTTCACTTCCGAATGGCGCGTGCGAAGAATGATGTTCGGCAAATCTCCGTATTGGCTCCAATTCCTCGAATTTTCTCGTTGTGGCAATTCAGCGAGACCCTGTGGGGGGAGATAAAATGTTTTCGTACTCTTCAGGGACGTACTCTCCCAGAATTTCAGTAGTAAATCTCTCCGTAAGGAACAACGCCTCTCTTGAGCGTCGTCTTTGCATCATTTCCAGAATTAGACTATCGGTTTTTCCAACAATCCAACAGTGTAGGTCTTCAGTATCTCACTGTGCAATAGCGTCCTTAACAGAAATTCGCAATCAAGGATGACAATATACTCACTAACAGGGCTGGAGACCAATGCATTGCCTCTGCTCTCTTTGTACATCGGCTTGAACTGTTTTTTAAAAAAAAAAAAAACTGTATGAAGTAAATTGGGCCGTTGATTGGAATACTATTTGATCACAGGTGTTTCACACCACGAAAACATACAGGGAATAAATTCGAGAGACCAATGGCTATTGTGAATACTCACGAAGAGAGAATAATGGGTAAAACAATAATACATAAAAGACAACATCATATCACTGACTTATTTAGGGACGTACCTCACGTACTCTATATCACTCTGGTACTCCATGTCCTAATAACTGATTATTATTGTATTAGAGATAAGTAATGTGTCGTCTTTCGCAAATAAAATCTTTGTGAGAAACTTGTGGATAAGCTGTAGAAATGCAAGGCTAGTTTGTAAGGGCGTATATTGCCTGTTGATTACATTTCATGTAAATAACTGGTACTGCAGCAGTAGTAAGTGTGAATAAACGTAACTGATCCCGTAATTTGTGGACTGCCTAGCGATGTTGGCAGCCCAGTGGCCAGGACGACAGACTTTTATTTCAGAGAAGCGATATTCAAAACCGTCACCCGTTCCTCTTTAGGAGTTATTGCAATTTCGATAATAACACTTTAGGATAATTGGAATCCAACATGAATACAATAAATTGATTTTCCATGCTAAAGCAATTGATGTTGTGCTAGCTCTGAAGCTCCTAGTGACAGCTTTAAAATATTAATCCGGGCTTACTAAATCATTCATCCTTGAGCGTTCGATTTTGTTCCTCAGATTTGACATAAGTGGAAAAACACTACTGCAAATACCAATACCTCTTTTTGTCATTCTTACGTTATCCGTTGTTGGAATTTCTGAACACTCAGATACTTAAAATAGATCATGTAGATTATTTATTTGCAAGAAAACATTCGTAATACTTATTATTTCAGTTTGAAAATATGTACATTCGTGTAACTAACCATTTATCTACCTTTTTATGCCATGAACTCACTAATGAGCTCATATGTAACATACTAACTGCCCTTCACTGGAGTATTACTGTACAGAATAATAGCGTCTCACAGTATCTACAACATCATTACGGACAGTAAAAATGTAAAATCAGAAATCGCAGATTCACGCTCAGCAAGGTATGAAAAAGATTGCATTTTATTTCGCTAAGCTGAGCAAGCAATGAAGAAGTAAAAGTACGGCGGGAAGAAATACGACCTAAGGCTAGCAAGGATGTAGTTTTCTGACAGTAATTAAAAAACCATGATGAGCTGATGAATGAAATGTGTAACCAAAACACAGAAATTCTGAATTAAGAATAAACAAAACAAGACTTCTTTAAAAAAGAGCCGAAACAAGAAAGAAATTAGACGTAAACAGCGGCAATCGACGAGAAAATTCCTTTGACAAATGATATCAATGTTCATGAAACACTAGAGAAATAAAGACGACAGATTCCAAATACCACGGTTAAAGGACAGTGTTATATGAGTGTGTATCAAGGCTAAGCGCGAAGTTGGAAGAATTGCAGATTTGGTGGAACAGAATGTTGTAGATTAAATGGTCTGATGAAGCACGAAATGAAGAAATGAAATTCCAGGAACAATATTCAATGAGAGTAGTGTATCGAGGAACAATATCAAAAGCAGGGAAACCTCTTAGCATACCTGTTAATATATTCATAACCATTTAATACGTCGGTGGAGCGAGTGGTATGGTCCCATATCGAAGAGTGAATAAAATTTGAAAAACACGATACAGATCATTGAGGAATTTTGTGTAGGATGTAAGAGCAGAGATGAAGAAATAAGAAATCTAAAGGAAGAGATAGAGAGTGTCGTTAGATCAGGGGATATTCTGAAATCAAAACAGGTTTTTTTTCAGATGGGAAAACTAAGTGTCGTCAGCTACACGCAAATTTATTCAAATGAAGGACACACTTATTTTTAAATTGCTCATTCGATTTGGAAAGTAGTCGAATTGAATAAGGTGATGCTAAAGGAATGAGATCCGGAAATGAGACACTTAAACAAGTAAATCAGTTTTGCTGTTTGGGGAGCAAAATAACTGATGATCGTCGAAGACATAAAACGTAGACTGGCTGTGGCAAGGAAATCGTTTCTGTAGAAGAGAGATTTGTTAACATCTAGTGTAGATTTAAGTGTCATGAGGTCTTTTCTGAAAGTATTTGTATAGAGAGTGCAGACATGTATGGAAGTAACGTGGACGATGAATAGTTTACACAGGAAGAGAATAGAAGATTTCGAAATGTGGTTCTACAGAATAATGCTGAAGATTAGATGGGTAGATGACGTAACTGATGAGAAGGTACTGAACAGAATTGGAGAGAAGAGGAATTTGGCGCACTACCTGACTAAGAGAAGGGATCGGTTGTAGGACACGTTCTGAGGCATCAATGGGTAACCAATTTTGTATTAGGGGGAACCGTGGAGTGTAAAAATCGTAGAGGGGGACCAATAGATGAATACACTAAGCAGATTCAGAAGGATGTAGGCTGCAGTACTTACTCGGAGATGAAACTTGCACAGTGTAGTGTAACGACGTACAGATTTGTTTAAATGATTTTCATTTGACATACGACCGTGTGCAGACTTCCGCACCTACGTCAGTTACAACCCACTTCAAAATTATTTATATCCCTTTTAAATTGTCTCAGAATGGTTCTTGTACGAAACTGTAAAACATCATTTGAGTCGCATGCACAGTATTACGTCACTCAGGCCAATTGGTTTGCGTAAACTTTTTCAATTTAGATGTCGTTTGTTTCTACTCAGAAATTATATTGATACACGTTATCTGATTTAATCGATATTAGAACCACATTGAATAAACTTTTGAGATTCAAAGTCGCGATGAACACTGTCAAAATTCAATAATCTTGTCAAATATATTATTAATTCATTCACATAATTCTTCATAAATTAATCCTCGGAACACGTATTTCAACTTTAATAGCATCCACTAGTTTATTATCTTCCTACATACAGACGTGAACGTGAACCTTGACAAGATAGGACTGACATTTTCAATAAGATTAAACTTCCTATGATATCATTGTCGTACGAAACATTACAAATCCTCAATTATTTAATTTTTAGAAGCACGACGCAACAACTCCGTTTCAGGATCTTCTGTTGCTCTTTGGCTGTCGACCCGCGACGTATAATGGCCAGCAATTTTCTCTCCGGTCCAGGCAACGAAGATGCTGTATCCGTTCGTTGCGCCGCCCTCTCCGTACATGAAACATAAAAAAAATACAAAAACTTTAGACACTTCACAACCATTACAAATATTACAAAAATACATAAACAAAACTAAATTAAACTTATATTCACCTGCAAACTAGGCTGACACTGGTGGATGGGTGACGCTTCAATTTCGTCCCACTACATACCCCACCCACAAGCTCAGTTTGTCAGGTTTTAACCGAAAATAAAACTTTTTCTATATACAATATTTAACTGTTAATACATTTTCCTCACATTTTACGTAATCTAGAGTCCTTGCTCTTAGATATATTTAATCCTTTTACTACGATATTGCTGTGACTATTTGTCATTTACTCTTAATTGTGCTATTATGGTAATTCATAACCGAATATAGGAAGATTACTCCATTTCGATTTAATAGTTGCTAGGAAATACTAATTTAGTACGTTCTTTAACGTTGTTACATTAGGACAAAGCGTTCTAATTGTGATAGATCAGTTTCAGTTTTATTCATTTACTAGAGTTATTCTTTCCAAAAATGTATATTACTAATAAGTTTCTCACAATAACTAATAGTACTATTTACTTTACGTCATTCTTTTCCCTAATGCTTTATTTATGCCTGAGGTCAAGAAGAAATCAAGCAAAACTTTCTTTAGAATCTCGGCACGGCTTTCTTTACCTTCGGACACCCTGTTGGGTAATGGCAATTTATTTAGGAGAAACAAGCGAGAGAGCCCCGTTTGGCGTGTTCTATATTAACACTATTACAAATCTCTATTAAAGGCACTCTGCTATGTTCTCGTGAGCCATATAGCTCTGGACGCCCATGGTCCCTAAAATTATTAACCATCCCCTTTAGTTCCTACTATCCGAGTAAATATAAAATATACAAAATTCCTTCTGACCTAATAACAAAACTTTCTTCCATATAAATCCCCTTTTAGTTATCTTTCCCTTTTTGAAGTACCGGTAGATTATTGTAGAACACTTGTTTAAGCTTCCTGTCATTTCTTTAAAATAACACGTAACTATCACGAAAAACTTCACATGAATAAACTATGAACGCTCTTCCGTATGTAACATATACTAAATATTAACTCATTTAGGAATGAAGGATTTCATTTGATCAACACTATATAATCCTTTAATTACACCTGATGAAGGTTCCATAAGAAGTAACGCTTTGGAATGTACAATCTTATGTACAACATATGGACCTTCAAAGATAAAGAAGAATTTTCTACATTCCTTATTGATCTTCGAACTTTTAGGATGAGATCGTACAAACACAAGATCTCCTACCTGAAATGAGGGTTCTATAGCATGTTGATTATAACTTTTAATTCTCCATTCTGCATTTTTTTGACAATCTGTTCGCAAACTTTTTCGTCTGGGATGGACAATTCGTAGACAAACATTTTTCTTTCCTTTATGTAATACGGTAACCTACTAATTAGGACTCGTATTAGATGACTTTCAATAATTGGTTCTTCAATTAATTTAGCACGGTTTAAATTCCATTCGAAATAATTCCTATAACCTTTCCACCGTTTAGAATAAGGAGGAGGGTCCAACAACTCTAAAGTTAAGTATTGTTGTTTTCCTCTTGACGAATAATTTTGTTTAAACTGCGTAACGAAATCATCCCAGTCCCTAAATTCATTTCTATGCAGTACTGCTCATTCCGCAGCTTCTGCTTCTAAATGTCCTATTACAAATTGAATCCGTTTTTCATTACTCCATTTAGGAGATAATGAAGTTTCAAAAGCTTTTTTTATAAAGATTATAGGGTGAAGTTCGCCTCCTGGTTTGAATACAGGAAATCGGCTTGCTACATTTGAATTTGTCGTTATATCATCCCAACATTCTGCGAGAGACATAGTTGGATTTTGTTTAGATTGCAGAGACGGAGTTGCATCGGATTGGCTTGCCGTGATTTCTTTATTCGTATTGTTGTCGTCCGAGCTAGCAAACTCGATGCGACTGTTGTCTCTGATTACATTATTGTTTCTACTACTTGAAATGTTTTCATTATTATCTAATTCCAATAACTATTTAGTAATTTCCTGTATTCGCATTTCTGTATTGGATACGCGATTAGCTAATATCGATTCTTCACTGTGTTCACGATGTGAACGCTCTGTACCTTCATCAATGTTATTATCTTTGGAAGTCTCAAGGTTACTGCATATTTCGGTAATTAAATATTTAATGTTTTCTATTTCAGTATGATCTTTTTCTACTCGATGAGTTAGTATCTCTAATTCTACATTATCTATTGAAGAAATCTCTACAGGTCTGGTAGAAACCTCTTTAATAGATTCTAGTAATTCTCTACGAACAGTTTCTGTTTGCATAGAAAAATCATCTCGTAACTTATCGTCATTTTTCTCTATTTCATTTACAACTAAGACATTGACATTATCTAGTCTCTTGGTTAAGTCAGTAATATCATTTCGCATGCGAGCTTTTTCCTCACGCGATTCCTGGATATGTTCTTCTAACCTTTTACAATTATCAGCAATCTTATTACTAAGTCCTACTAGTTTTTCCTGCATTTCAACTTTAGAAGCCTCTATTTTATCACTTAATTCTCGACTGGTTTCATTAAGATGTTCCTGTAACCTGTCTGTAGATTTTTTAGCTCCCCTTTTAATCTAGCAGTAGATTCCTCGTTAGACTGTTTTAGTTCCTGTTTTAGTTCCTCTTTTAATCTAGCAGCAGATTCTTCGTTAGACTGTTTTAATCTAGCAGTAGATTCTTCGTTAGACTGTTTTAATTCCTGTTTTAGTTCCTCTTTTATTCTAGCAGCAGATTCTTCGTTAGACTGTTTTAATTCAGCTAGAAAATTCACGTTAGATTGTTTTAATTTAGCGATCGCCCTAAAAAGGGATCTCATACTCCTATCGGACATAGATTGCTCTTCGTCTGACATTTCACTTCCCGTCATTATAGTAAGATATTAACTAGTTACACACGCAGACTTGTAATCAACAATCCTGTAAAAGCACACTCCCTATGTACAACAATCCACTTCCAACTTGAAACAAACTCACCGGACACTAATATTGTAGTTTGTAGTTCTCGGTGATCAGTATGCTGCTATGGGCTGCAGAAGTAACAGCCGTCGATGTAGCCGCTGAGATGCTGCGACCCCGCTTCCGCAACCGGCAGGACGCTGAGTCGAACACCGGAGACGTCACTGGCTGCAACCACGCCCGGCACCACCGTAGACAGGCGAAGCCCTCAGCAACACCTCTAATACCAGCCGGAGGAACGCCCCCCCCCCCCCCCCCCCCCCACTTACGTACTGGGCCTGTTAGTTTAGGGAGAAAAAAGGTTGTCGGGGTTTGCAGCGTTCAGCTGCTGCCCAACAGATGCGCCTTCTCGTGGAATAATTGCGTCACCGTACTGCTTGGCTGCGCTCCGTCAGATGCCCACACCCGCGAAGTCGCCGCTGGCTGGTGAAGGCTCCACGAAAACTCCTGTTGACTTCCGAAGGACTCTTGATGTTTTGTTTCGTACCTGTGTGCCTTCGTCGCACACAAGTCCTGTTTCCAAGGTCGCCACGGTGTAGTGTAACGACGTATAGATTTGTTTAAATGATTTTCATTTGACATATGACCATGTGCAGACTTCGTCACCTACGTCAGTTACAACCCACTTCAAAATTATTTATATCCCTTTTAAATTGTCTCAGAATGGTTCTTGTACGAAACTGTAAAACATCATTTGAGTCGCATGCACAGTATTACGTCACTCAGGCCAATTGGTTTGCGTAAACTTTTTCAACTTAGATGTCGTTTGTTTCTAATCAGAAATTATATTGATACACGTTATCTGATTTAATCGATATTAGAACCACATTGAATAAACTTTTGAGATTCAAAGTCGCGATGAACACTGTCAAAATTCAATAATCTTGTCAAATATATTATTAATTCATTCACATAATTCTTCATAAATAAATCCTCGGAACACGTATTTCAACTTTAATAGCATCCGCTAGTTTATTATCTTCCTACATACAGACGTGAACGTGAACCTTGACAAGATAGGACTGACATTTTCAATAAGATTAAACTTCCTATGATGTCATTGTTGTACAAAACATTAAAAATTCTCAATTATTTAATTTTTAGAAGCACGACGCAACAACTCCGTTTCAGGATCTTCTGTTGCTCTTTGGCTGTCGACCCGCGACGTATAGTGGCCAGCAATTTTCTCTCCGGTCCCGGCAACGAAGATGCTGTCTCCGTTCGTTGCGCCGCCCTCTCCGTACATGAAACATAAAAAAAATACAAAAACTTTAGACACTTCACAACCATTACAAATATTACAAAAATACATAAACAAAACTAAATTAAACTTATATTCACCTGCAAACTGGGCTGACACTGGTGGATGGGTGACGCTTCAATTTCGTCCCACTACAACAGGATAGGGTAGTATGGAGAACTACATCAAACCAGTCTCTGGACTGACATATCGAGGGAAAGAGTATGTTGTGAGACTCTTACTGGAAAGTGCTCTTTCGAAACTTCGATAGTGAACTTCTCCGTGATGTACAACGCCTCCCTTTTAGCGTCTGCCACTGGAATTTCTTGATCATCTCTCCAACGCTTTCGCGCCGAGAAACGCGCCGCTCTCCGTTTTATCTTTTCTACCCCTCCCAGCATTTCTAGCTGATAAAGATGCGGGATACATCAACAACACTCAAATCTCAGTCTGATTTTCCTACTACCTGGTGAGGCATAATAAATAGCAGTTTTTAAAAGGCCTTTAAGTAAAAACACTACACTAATTTTTTTATTTTGAAGTCTTAAAATGCATGAAAAAGCCCTTTCTGCAAAAGTAAAACATAGGTTATTTTTTCAAGAACAACTCGGTAAGGTGGCGTGCGTGTACATGCACATATTCCTCCAGCCAGGCCTTCAGGTGACTTGTCACATTGCGCAGCATTGTCAGTGGGATTTGGACGACTTCCTTTCGGATCCACTCTTTCAGTGCTTCAGTTGTTCTAGGACTCAAATGTTTTTTAATTCAGTCTTTGATCACAATATGAATTCCTTAGACGAGGAACGGTTTCAGTCCGTAATGACCATCCTCAGATCTCAAACCCGTCATCGTCTAAAGAATACATATTGTGATCAAATACTCAAATAAAAAACATTTGACAGTATTGGATCACTGTTTGTATACGCGACCATGTCGCAGTTGGTGTTCTAGGATTATTATCTTGGTGAATTTTGTTTTTCAGATAACTCCACAAGAAAAAGTAGCATGTTGTGAGGTACGGTAAACGAGCGGGTCATGGAATACCCCTTTTTCGGAAGATCACATGATTTGGAAACAAACCATGGCAATGCTCATGCTTACTCGATCAATGGAGGAATCTGCTCTGTCCTGCTGGAAAAAGTCACATCGTTCACTTCGTAGTACGCAAGTTGCGGAATAAAGTTTTCCAACAAGTCTGCGTATCTCTGCTGTTACAGCACTGTCAAGGCCATCCTCAAAAAAGTATTTCTTGATGCAGTAATTTACCAACAGCCGTATGTACTGTTGAAATTTATTTTATTTTACGACCTTCTATGTGCTACCAGTTTCGGCATTACATTGATGCCATCTTCAGGCCCAACTCGTCATAGTCGTAAAATCGCTATACATGGAAGGAGCCATATAACTGGATCCATGAATCAAATCGTCCTGCAACAGCTCTTGGTACTAAGAACTGTTCATAAAATAAAGCAAGTTCATAAAATAAAATAATTTCTACAATACATACGGCTGTTGGTAAATTATTGCAAAAGGAAGTTCATGCCAGCCGTTGTCCCACGATCCCTGGTGGATCAAAGAGGATCAAAAAAAGTATGGTCCTATGATCCCTAATGAAGACATGGCGCACCACACCGTAGCTTTTGCGGATTGCAATGGTAGCCGATGCTGTTCTCTAGGATTAACGTTACTCCAGAATCGTAAGTTCTGCTTGTTCACATAAACGGAGAGATGGAAATGAGCTTCATCACTCACCCACAAACGGTTTACAATATCCTCGTCTTGATTAATCATGTCCAAAAGTTTTAAGCAGAACCGCCTTCGGGTCACATAATCTGTTTACTTAAGACCTAACTTATTTGGATTATGGAGGGGTGGAAGTCCAAATCATGGTGTAAAATTCTTCTTACCGTTCTGTTTGAAATCCCAAGCGTAGCACTGTGTCGGCGAGCTTAGCTACGAGGGCTTCTCACAGTGTAAATACTTACACGTTCGATGTTTTCAGGTGTGAGCACAGCTTTTGGTCTCTCAGTTTTCTTCTTTGTCGCAGACACCGTCTCCTCAAAGTTCTCAACCCACGTTTTAATCGCACTGGCATATGGCAACTGCCGATTCGGATTAATGTTGAAGTGGATGTGGAATGCACGACGTGTTAGCTGGTACGAACTACCGATTTGATAAAATGCTTTGACAGCGTACGCGCGATGCTGTGGGTTCCAGGGCTCCATTATGACTAAATGTTATTTCGCACCACTATTAACTGACAACATCCCCTCCACCTCACTCGGACGCAGCTTGATTCGTGCGCTTTTTTAAAATCACTCGATATTATGCGTCACCCTGTTTGTTTATTGTGGTCATTCCACTTAAGGTTGCTGTGGGCTGTTACTCCTAGGTATACGAGGGCTATTTGGAGAGCGAGGAACGATCGGTCGCTAAGTGGAAACCACTGTGAAAATCCGACGAGGCTTCCCACAGACCTTTTGGGCAGCACCTCTAGTATGCCCGTCGATCGCATCAAGACCCACTTTTCAGTTGTGAACGCACTGTGAGCGAATAAAGGTGCCTAGAACAACAATGTCTCTCGCCAAGTAGGAGGGCCCTCTGAGAGGCTTCGCCTTAATGAATGCAGCCCACCTAACAGAACAGCCACGCACTTCCTTCTTCATGGCAATTCTCAGCTGCACTCTGCAGGGGCAGTGAAGACGCTCCTGCAGCCTTTTCGATGGGAAGTGATCGATCACCCACAACACAGCCCTAATTGGCTGGTCCTGAGTATCATCTCTGTTCACATGAAACGCTGAATGCGCAGACAACACTTGGGCGCAGGCTACGCGCTGTAGACCAGCGTAGAGAATCATCGGAAAGCACAGGCGGCAGCCTTCTATGACGATGGTGTTGGAAATTTGGTATAACGCTCCGCAAATATCTAAGTCGGAGCGGCGAATATGAAGAGAAGTACCTGGATGGTGTAGCTAAATGTGCAAAGAAAGCAGTTTTGATTTTCACCGTGGTTTCCATTTCCCGACCGATCGTCCCTTTCTTTCCGAACAGACCTCGTACATTATACAATCAAAAGTATCCGGACACATGGCTGAAAATGACTTACAAGTTCGTGGCGCCCTCCATCGGTAATGCTGGAATTCAATATGCTGCCCGCCCACCCTTAGCCTTGACGACACCTTCCACTCTCGCAGACATACGTTCAATCCGGTGCTGGAAGGTTTCTTGGGGAAGGGGAGCCCAATCTACACGGAGTGCTGCACTGAGGAGAGGTATCGATGTCGGTCGGTGAGACCAGGCACCAAGTCGGCGTTCAAAAACAGCCAAAAGGTCTTCTATAGGATTCATGTCAGGACTCTGTGCAGGCCAGTCCATTACAGGGATGTTATTGTCGTGTAGCCACTCTTCCACAGGCTGTGCATTATGAACAGCTGCTCGATCGTGTTGAAAGATACAATCGCCACCCCCGAATTTCTCTTCAACAGTGGGAAGCAAGAAGGCGCTTGAAACATCAATGTAGGCCTGTGCTTTGATACTGCCACGCAAAACGACAAGGGGTGCAAGTCCCCTTCATGAAAAACACCATCGCACCATAACACTACCGCCTCCGAATTTTACTGTTGGCACTACACACGCTGGACGTTCACCGGGCATTCGCCATACCCACACCATGCCACCGGATCGCCACATTGTGTACCGTGATTCGTCACTCCACACAATCGTCCAATGCTTACGCTCATTGCACCAAGCGAGGCGTCGTTTGGCATTTATCGGCGTGATGTGTTGCTTATAAGCAGTCGCTCGACCATGAAATCCAAGTTTTCTCATTTCCCGCCTACCTCTCATAGTACTTGCAGTGGTTCCTGATGCAGTTTGGAATTCCCACGTGATAGTCTTGATAGATGTCTGCGTATTACGCATTACAAACCTATCAACTGACGGCGGTCTCTGTCAGTTATCATACGACGTCGGCCTGTACGCTTTTGAGCTGTACATGTCCCTTCACGATTCTAGTTCACTATCACATCGGAAACAGAGGACCTAGGTGAGCCATGCACGGCTCGCGTTTATCATATTTATTGTTTGCCATCTCCCATTATCTTGTTGTTGTTGTGGTCTTCAGTCCTGAGACTGGTTTGATGCAGCTCTCCATGCTACTCTATCCTGTGCAAGCTTCTTCATCTCCCAGTACCTACTGCAACCTACATCCTTCTGAATCTGTTTAGTGTATTCATCTCTCGGTCTCCCTCTACGATTTTTACCCTCCACGCTGCCCTCCAATACTACATTGGTGATCCCTTGAGGCCTCAGAACATGTCCTACCAACCGATCCCTTCTTCTAGTCAAGTTGTGCCACAAACTTCTCTTCTCCCCAATCCTATTCAATTCCTCCTCATTAGTTACGTGATCTACCCACCTTATCTTCAGCATTCTTCTGTAGCACCACATTTCGAAAGCTTCTATTCACTTCTTGTCCAAACTAGTTATCGTCCATGTTTCACTTCTATACATAGCTACATTCCCTACAAATACTTTCAGAAACGACTTCCTGACACTTAAATCTATACTCGATGTTAACAAATTTCTCTTCTTCAGAAACGATTTCCTTGCCATTGCCAGTCTACATTTTATATCCTCTCTACTTCGAACATCATGAGTTATTTTACTCCCTAAACAGCAAAACTCCTTTACTACTTTAAGTGTCTCATTTCCTAATCTAATTCCCGCAGCATCACCCGATTTAATTTGATTACATTCCATTATCCTCGTTTTGCTTTGTTGATATTCATCTTATATCCTCCTTTCAAGACACTGTCCATTCCGTTCAACTGCTCTTCCAAGTCCTTTGCTGTCTCTGATAGAATTACAATGTCATCGGCGAACCTTAAAGTTTTTATTTCTTCTCCATGGATTTTAATACCTACTCCGAATTTTTCTTTTGTTTCCTTTACTGCTTGCTCAATATACAGATTGAATAACATCGGGGAGAGGCTACAACCCTGTCTCACTCCTTTCCCAACCACTGCTTCCCTTTCATGCCCCTCGACTCTTATAACTGCCATCTGATTTCTGTACAAATTGTAAATAGCCTTTCGCTCCCTGTATTTTATACCTGCAACCTTCAGAATTTGAAAGAGAGTATTCAAGTTAACATTGTCAAAGGCTTTCTCTAAGTCTACAAATGCTAGAAACGTAGGTTTGCCTTTTCTTAATCTTTCTTCTAAGATAAGTCGTAAGGTTAGTATTGCCTCACGTGTTCCAACATTTCTACGGAATCCAAACTGATCTTCCCCGAGGTCCGCTTCTACCAGTTTTTCCATTCGTCTGTAAAGAATTCGCGTTAGTATTTTGCAGCTGTGACTTATTAAACTGATAGTTCGGTAATTTTCACATCTGTCAACACCTGCTTTCTTTGGGATTGGAATTATTATATTCTTCTTGACGTCTGAGGGTGTTTCGCCTGTCTCATACATCTTGCTCACCAGATGGTAGAGTTCTGTCATGACCGGCTCTCCCAAGGCCATCAGTAGTTATAATGGTATGTTGTCTACTCCCGGGGCCTTGTTTCGACTCAGGTCTTTCAGTGCTCTGTCAAACTCTTCACGCAGTATCTTATCTCCCATTTCGTCTTCATCTACATCCACTTCCATTTCCATAATATTGTCCTCAAGTACATCGCCCTTGTATAAACCCTCTATATACTCCTTCCACCTTTCTGCCTTCCCTTCTTTGCTTAGAACTGGGTTGCCATCTGAGCTCTTGATATTCATACAAGTGGTTATCTTCTCTCCAAAGGTCTCTTTAATTTTCCTGTAGGCAGTATCTATCTTACCCCTAGTGAGACAAGCCTCTACATCCTTACATTTGTCCTCTAGCCATCCCTGCTTAGCCATTTTGCACTTCCAGTCGATCTCATTTTTGAGACGTTTGTATTCCTTTTTGCCTGCTTCATTTACTGCATTTTTACATTTTCTCCTTTCATCAATTAAATTCAATATTTCTTCTGTTACCCAAGGAATTCTATTAGCCCTCGCCTTTTTACCTACTTGATCGTCTGCTGCCTTCACTACTTCATCTCTCAGAGCTACCCATTCTTCTTCTACTGTATTTCTTTCCCCCATTCCTGTCAATTGTTCCCTTATGCTCTCCCTGAAACTCTCTACAACCTCTGGTTCTTTCAGTTTATCCAGGTCCCATCTCCTTAGATTCCCACCTTTTTGCAGTTTCAATCTGCAGTTCATAACCAATAGATTGTGGTCAGAATCCACATCTGCCCCTGGAAATGTCTTACAATTTAAAACCTGGTTCCTAAATCTCTGTCTTACCATTAGATAACCTATCTGATACCTTTTAGTATCTCCAGGATTCTTCCAGGTATACAACCTTCCTTTATGATTCTTGAACCAAGTGTTAGCTATGATTAAGTTATGCTCTGTGCAAAATTCTACAAGGCGGCTTCCTCTTTCATTTCTTCCCCCCGACCCATATTCACCTACTATGTTTCCTTCTCTCCCTTTTCCTACTGACGAATTCCAGTCACCCATGACTATTAAATTTTCGTCTCCCTTCACTACCTGAATAATTTCTTTTATCTCGTCATACATTACATCTATTTCTTCATCATCTTCAGCGCTAGTTGGCATACAAACTTGTACTACTGTAGTAGGCATGGGCTTTGTGTCTATCTTGGCCACAATAATGCGTTCACTATGCTGTTTGCAGTAGCTAACCCGCACTCCTATTTTTTTATTCATTATTAAACCTACTCCTGCATTACCCCTGTTTGATTTTGTATTTATAACCCTGTAATCACCTGACCAAAAGTCTTGTTCCTCCTGCCACCGAACTTCACTAATTCCCACTATATCTAACTTTAACTTATCCATTTCCCTTTTTAAATATTCTAACCTACCTGCCCGATTAAGGGATCTGACATTCCACGCTTCGATCCGTAGAACGCCAGTTTTCTTTCTCCTGATTCTCCCATTATAGTCCAGTCAAATAGCAGATATAGCTTCCAAAAGGTGGGGTAGAGGAATTTATTTTTTCAACTCGTTCATATGGTTGGAAAGATTAGAAAACCGAGTTTTGCCAACAAAATTTCGCTTGAGAAAACTTTCTAAAGTCAAAAAAATTGGAAAATTTCGGCCTTTTTTCATTTGCTCCTATGGCTTTGACGCCTATTTTCTCTACAAATTTGATTCTTACCATTTTGTTCTACTAACAGTATCTAAGGCGCTGTAGCGCGTCAAAAAATAACAATTTTTCAAATTTTGAGCATAGTGGAAGGTACCTTATTTTTGAACACTGTTTTTTCAGTTTCTGTTTGTGTAGTAAAAATACATTATACATCATTTTATAAGTTGGAATTTACCGCCTCACTTTCAAGTATTCAATTTCTCTGTATGCAATATGAGGATTGCTGGGCACCCAACTATTGTGATTCTTACATCACTACCTGAAGTTCACTATGGGCCACTTCCGCCCTGGTATTTGTAAAACTATAAATATAAAAATACATCATTAAGAGACAGACACACACCCACACACACACCCACACACACACACACACACACACACATACATACATACACACACACACACACACACACACACACACACACACACACACAGGAACACAAAATAAATTGTATCCGGAAGGAAACAGAAGTATTATTAGCTGCAATTGGCAACTTAATTAGGTAGGTAATTATTCTTGTGTATAAAAGTCACTCAGTTGACATTAAAAATAAGTAGCTTTATTACAATTTAAATGCATTGTCTGTTACTAAAAAATGTTGACAGTTCTGGGTGTCTAATACTTGTAATATCGTACTTTAGCGCACTTGAGACAGATATGACCATCACTTCCAACGCTTTGATGGGCCAGGTTCCTCAGTGTCACCAGAAATACCTTGAGTTACGGATTCAGGGTCTGTACATAGAGTTGTTCACAGACTGACCTCTTCTTTAAACAGCGAGTCAGCCTCAGTAAGTTTGTTGATTTCGTCACCGGTTTCCTCAACATCCTCCGTAACATCTTCTTCACTGTCTTCACATAAAAATTTTGGCACGTTTTCACAGTTGACCCCAATACATTTCTTGCAAATTGAAGAACAATTCAAACCCGCTTTTCTGCAGGAGCACGCTCCGCCACAGTTCAGCTTGCATGAGCATGAAACAATGTGAAGAAGTGCTTCAGGTAGGGATCTTGGCTCATTATAACGGGTATTGGACCGTGGTCACTGTGGTTCCAGCCCCATTTCTCAGGAGGTTTCCTATTTCCCATCCAACTTTGGACTTGTTGGTAAGTCCGCAACGAATGATGTTGTGCAACATCTTGCAGCATTTGCAACCATGCAAATTCAGTTTGCTTTATGTGGCAGGCTTGACGAATAGCTGGTACCGCAAATGGTCTAGTGTGTGGGAACTGCTGACACCTCCACTATACAATGCGATAGTAACCTGTTCTCCTGCTGTTATTATTTCTTCACGGGTAGCACGTGGTTTATTGAAAGTGCAAAGCGCTGGGGTTAGGTGTTCATTATTCGCAACAATATTGTAGCACTTAATTTTTCCTTGACCAAAAAGAGCTGATGTTGTATCACATCCGCCAAAGAATAAATACGCTTTTGTCCGCTAAAGAACAATTCCTATATACTTTTTCTTATAACTGATCATTAACGTCAATCAACTGTAGAAAATGTACGGCACCTGCATGCAACCGTATTACATATTGTAACACAAACATCACGCAATCCGACGTGAATGTGTTCGTAGTTACTGAATATGATGCTGTTTGTCCTGGCCTTGCAGCAGAGTGAGATGGTAAATTCCAATGAATAACATAATGAGTAATATGTTTATACTACACAAATAGAAACTGAAATAACAGTGTTCAAAAAATAGGTAATTTGTCACTTTGCTCAAAATTTGAAAAATTGGTATTTTTTGGCGCGCTGTAGCGCCTTAGATACTGGGAGTAGAAAAAAATGGTAAGAGTCGAATTTGTAGAGAATTTTGTGCTCCTTAAAAAAGAAAATAGACGTCAAAGCGCTAGGGGCAAATAAAACTGAGATATTTTGAAAAAACTGAAAAAAGTACTAAATTTTCGAAGTTTTTTGACTGCAGAAAGTTTTACCAAGAGAAATTTTGTTGGCAAAACTTGATTTTCTAACCTTTCCAACAATATGAACAAGTTAAAAAAATAAAATCTTCTACCCCACCTTTTGCAAGGTACAGGCTTTTATTCTGACAGTTTCACTGGACTATTGCGGTACTGTCGCCTCGTGTTCTTATTTCATTTACTGGCGTCACCAACTTCCTGACTTACTTGCCTATGTGCGGCACCAGCAGAACGTATCGATAAGTGCTCTGCCGTACCAGCTCAGGAGCGACCGATAGTATTTGCGGGTCGTCCTGTGTCTGGAGTCAGTTGGAGGCGGATCAGAAGTGCAGTCGGGACGCAGCAGCAGTGAAGCTGGAGCGCCGCTGAGGCGCGGACAGCCAGTGCTCGCCGACTGCTGGCGACACACATTAACTGTCCGACGGAGAGAGACTGGAGTGGGATGACCGTTGGTTGGTCGTTCGGTTGATCGTCTCATCGGCCGACGTATATTTGGCCGTTTCACCGTTTCCGGGCCTGGCCAGTTGGTCGGTTAGCGTGGAGCAGCGAGGAAATCTCCGCGGCGCGTAGTTATGCCGCGCCCGCTGGTTCCCATTGCTACGAGGTCCGTGGCTCACCGATCCTGGACATGAAGGTTGAGTTTTGACTTAATCTACCAACAAGTCACGACTGTTCACATTGTGTCATTTGGAGTTAGTTGTCGGCTGTTGGGATATTCCCGCGAGCAACGACGTGTGTTTTCTAGTTGGCAAACTTTAGCGACCCTACGGTGGAATTTAACTGTACTTGGTTATTTGAACTGAAGTGCACCAGCGGAATCTTCTGCCCTGTGGTCATTAACGTTCTGGTTACCTGCCATGGCCGTCGACGTTAACTCAGGCAGTGTATTTTCCTCATCGTGTTATCACTGTCCAGCACGATGTGTAGTTTGACAGCTCAATGTATAATTGGTTGTGGGCGCCAGTACCTTCTACTTTGTTCCATTGAACTCCCTGTTGTGTGCTGGTCGGGTGAAGCGGAGGTTATCTTGTCGGTGGGACCGTTGACTGTCTGTCGGTTGGATTGTCGTCGGATCGACAATGGTTTGGCCGACTGCCTGTCTCACCTAAACGAGCGTTAGTGTTTGAATTCCAGGCCGACCCTCGGAACTTCTGAGCGCCTTTGGGTGTACTGCCTTTTCTTGTTTGATCTTGTTATGTTTAGCTTCTAGCCGATTGTTAGTTTAAGGTTGTTTTTCCCTTAAGGCGTCAGATGGTTTGGGCCTGATGCCTAATTTAAGAACTGCTTTACGTAAAGACTTTGGCATTTTTAAAATTAATGTTATTGAGTCTTAAGTGTTGGGCCTTCAGCCGATTTTGAATTTAAGTTGTTGGTACTGATAGGCATGAAGACACTGCATTTTAGCTTTGGTAAAAAATCACTAATATGTAGCACCACGAATAGAGACCATGAACCAAGAAAAGAAGAGAAAATTTATTTTTATGTATTGTTTTGTGATATAAGGAAAGAAGCTATAGTTTTTTTCAGCTTACTGTAAGATATTGAGTGATTCTGTAAAGCGTAACCGCCATCATATAACTACGGAACAAACTAAATAATTTGCGTGTGAATAAAAGTAACCTTGAGTTAAATAAGTGCCTGTTACAAAACATTAAGAAGAATTACCAACAGAAAAATTCAACCTCATGGAAGATCAGTTTCGGCTACGGGAAGATGTAGAGAAACAGAAATCGCACTGAATTTAGTCGCGTCTCATTATAAAATAGGGCAAACCTAGAGTGTAAATAAAGCATTTGTCAATGTCTGCAGCAAACATTCTTTGAAATCCTGAACTTGTCAAATATTAATTACTGAGAGCGGAAGACTATCTATAACTTGCATAGAAACAAGGCTGTCTTTATAAGAGGCTAAGGACGTAAGTGGATCTCAGTAATTAAGAAGGGAGCAGGACAGAATTATGGGGTACTTAAAGGTTTGCTGGTGACACTGTAATTCTTTCGGAGTCAGGAAAAGACTTACAAGATCAGATCAACGAACTGGATAGTTCTTCAACATAGATGATAAGAGGAACATCACAAAAGTGAAACAGTAGTAATATAATAGAACCGAAATAAATCGAGCGATTCTGAAGGAATTTTGCTTCGACAGCAAAATAGCTGAGAACTGCGGCAGCAGCAAGAGAAAATTTTCTAAGAAAGGGAAGAAATTTAGCATCAGCTATAAATTTATGTGATGCAAAGTCATCTGAAAGTATATATTTGGAGTGTAGCCTTGTATGGAAGAGACGCAGTACACAGAAATTAAAATAAAATCTTTAGAAGTGTGGTGTTAGACAAGAATGGAGAATAACGCTGAAGGATGGGTGGGTCTATTAGTCACTGAAGCGGTAATGAATCGAATGAAGGAGGAAAGAACTTCATGAACAATATGACTACAAAAGAATGCTTATGTTTATAGTATACACCCTGAGGCATCACTGAGTAGTTAATTTGGTAATGGAGGGAGTTAGATGGAGATCTAAAAGCATCCTAAAGCTTGAATATACATGAGAGATTCAAATGAGTGTAGGATCCAGTAGCTGTGCAGAGATGAAGAGATTTGCATAAGACAGACTAGCTTAGGGAGCTATACAAACTAGTCTAGCTGATGAAGGTACCACAGAAAGTAAGCTTTAATCATTATATTGCAGTTGCATCCCTCAGTCGCTTCAGTTCACTGATTGTAGCAAACGTAACACTAAACTGCACTACTTTAATTAGTCTGTCTGTCTGACGTCTGTCACACTTCAGTGCTCTATTAGTAAATATTATATGTAATAATCGCAAATCAGTTCCACGTATGTGTCCTCGCAGATTCCTTTCCAAACTTCCGCTTACGTAGAAACACTGCAACGCCAAAATACGAGTAATAAAGCTCTTATACAACGAATATAACAGATAATTGTGGTGGGATTAGTTTGTGTGATATACAATGCAGAAAGGATGTGATGACACCAGTTCCATAGAAATTTGTGAGGCAATAATCACTTTCCTTTACCGCTGTCACAGAACGATATACACATGGTGTATATCGTTCTGTTATATTTCTGGTCGCTTTGGTTAATTTCCCACGACTGTCACGCAAATATGAAACATATGGGTTCAGTAGGGCGGTAATCAATGATGTTCAGCCTGTCAAAGGTCCCACGCGAATAATGCCAGGGACGAGAGATACACTGTTCTCTCGATCGTGCGTGATCGGATGCTCACATCCTCTAATGAGTAAATGGGTTTCTTCGCAGCATACGAACAGTGCGACGGGATCTGGAGCACCGCAGTTTGTAAAAATAAATGGGACTACTGTTACAGCTTCCCTAGGTGAGAGAAGCGCTCTGAGAGTGGTGCTCCAACCGACTACCCTGGACACGGGAATGATGTGCTATGTCATCTTTGCAGAAGAGTTCACATTCTGGATCACGATGGATGTATCCATGAATGGAGGCTTCGAGGAGAACAACCGTGCCCGTACTGCATTCATCATCATCAAAGAGGCCCAGCACCTCGTTTCGTAGCATTTGGAGCCGCTAGTTACACAACACGATCACTTGAGGTTCATGTATTTATTTATTTAACTTAGTCTGATTAGGGCCATCAGGCCCAGTCTTACATCGGATTAGGTTTCACCTATACAGTACCTACAGTATTTTACGTCATAGTTAAGTGACTATCGTGAGACTGTTAGTTTTTAATACTATTCTGAACTAATAAAGTTAATACTGGCATAACTGGTACAACTCCTACTGCTGCTGCTGCTGCTGCCACTAGAAGTGATACTAGTGATAATAATATCAGCAATACTAATAACAATAATAATAACAGTAATGATAGGGCAGGAGTAAAGAATGTCATAGGCGTAGAAAACAGGTGTTCTCTGATGTGGAGAGTTCTAGAGACAGGAAATTTCAGGAGACTTCAACCAGCTAAGAATACTGGAAAACGGAGAACATGTATCTGAAATGAAGGATGTACAAGGGTAACGAATGCGTACTGGGACAATGGTAATCATTTTGTTGCTTTAGTACAGGGTGTTTCAAAAATGACCGGTATATTTGAAACGGCAATAAAAACTAAACGAGCAGCGATAGAAATACACCGTTTGTTGCAATATGCTTGGGACAACAGCACATTTTCAGGCAGACTAACTTTCGAAATTACAGTAGTTACAATTTTCAACAACAGATGGCGCTGCGGTCTGGGAAACTCTATAGTACGATATTTTCCACACATCCACCATGCGTAGCAATAATATGGCGTAGTCTCTGAATGAAATTACCCGAAACCTTTGACAACGTGTCTGGCGGAATGGCTTCACATGCAGATGAGATGTACTGCTTCAGCTGTTCAATTGCTTCTGGATTCTGGCGGTACACCTGGTCTTTCAAGTGTCCCCACAGAAAGAAGTCACAGGGGTTCATGTCTGGCGAATAGGGAGGCCAATCCACGCCGCCTCCTGTATGTTTCGGATAGCCCAAAGCAATCACACGATCATCGAAATATTCATTCAGGAAATTAAAGACGTCGGCCGTGCGATGTGGCCGGGCACCATCTTGCATAAACCACGAGGTGTTCGCAGTGTCGTCTAAGGCAGTTTGTACCGCCACAAATTCACGAAGAATGTCCAGATAGCGTGATGCAGTAATCGCTTCGGATCTGAAAAATGGGCCAATGATTCCTTTGGAAGAAATGGCGGCCCAGACCAGCACTTTTTGAGGATACAGGGACGATGGGACTGCAACGTGGGGCTTTTCGGTTCCCCATATGCGCCAGTTCTGTTTATTGACGAAGCCGTCCAGGTAAAAATAAGCTTCATCAGTAAACCAAATGCTGCCCACATGCATATCGCCGTCATCAATCCTGTGCACTATATCGTTAGCGAATGTCTCTCGTGCAGCAATGGTAGCGGCGCTGAGGGGTTGCCGTGTTTGAATTTTGTATGGATAGAGGTGTAAACTCTGGCGCATGAGACGATACGTGGACGTTGGCGTCATTTGGACCACAGCTGCAACTCGGCGAACGGAAACCCGAGGCCGCTGTTGGATCACCTGCTGCACTAGCTGCGCGTTGCCGTCTGTGGTTGCCGTACGCGGTCGCCCTACCTTTCCAGCACGTTCATCCGTCACGTTCCCAGTCCGTTGAAATTTTTCAAACAGATCCTTTATTGTATCGCTTTTCGGTCCTTTGGTTACATTAAACCTCCGTTGAAAACTTCGTCTTGTTGCAACAACACTGTGTTCTAGGCGGTGGAATTCCAACACCAGAAAAATCCTCTGTTCTAAGGAATAAACCATGTTGTCTACAGCACACTTGCACGTTGTGAACAGCACACGCTTACAGCAGAAAGACGACGTACAGAATGGCACACCCACAGACTGCGTTGTCTTCTATATCTTTCACATCACTTGCAGCGCCATCTGTTGTTGAAAATTGTAACTACTGTAATTTCGAAAGTTTGTCCGCCTGAAAATGT
This sequence comes from Schistocerca americana, assembly GCF_021461395.2. NCBI lineage: Eukaryota > Metazoa > Arthropoda > Insecta > Orthoptera > Acrididae > Schistocerca > Schistocerca americana. The sequence continues at coordinate 824,025,670 of NC_060119.1, forward strand.
ACTGTTGTCCCAAGCATATTGCAACAAACGGTGTATTTCTATCGCTGCTCGTTTAGTTTTTATTGCCGTTTCAAATATACCGGTCATTTTTGAAACACCCTGTAGATACGTCGTTAACTGTCTTCTGAAGCTGCCAATGTTATTCAGTTCTCTGATATGATGCAGGACATTATTCCAAAGTCGGGATCCTGATACTAAGAAGGACTTCATAAAGGTGGCTGAACAATGGAGTGGGACAGAAAGGATCTTGCTCTGATGGGAACGGGCGTTTCTGCCATATTGTTCAGACAAGAGCGTTAAGATCGAGCAGAGTTACGAGGGACAGCATTCGTTGGTAAGACAGCAGAAAAGACGGAGGGTACGGAACTCTCTGCGCTTGTCTGCACACGGCCAGGATAGCAGTAAATATGATTGCGAAATATGATCTAGGATTCGAACATCACAGACGTAACGAACACAGCCACTCATAACCAGTTCCAGGCGCCTTGAGCTTTCTTGAGAAATGCCTTGCAAGATAACATCGCAATAATCAATAATAATAAGTACAAGTGTTTGTAACAGCTTCTTTTTCTGATTAAGAGGGAAGTGCTTTCCAAACTCTTTTAGGGCATGAAGAGATGCTGCTGCCCCCTTACACACCAGTTACGATCTCAGTCCAATTTAGATTTTCACCTATTATTACGCTTAGTCCCTTTGATGAAGGAGAGAAGTTGATATTTGTCCCAATTAGCTTTAAAGATGGTAGGGATCTTCGATGATTTGGGCTATTGAGCTTAGAACGACCAATCAATACCGCTTGGCTTTTGAATCAGCTGCGCTTTAACCCAATATCCGGCGCACATTTTGACAGTGCCTAGAGGTCGGTGTTGACACTCTTCGGGGCATTGGTTTTGGACTTAGATGCAACATGTAGTGTTTGTAGTGTTTGCAATAGGATAGAGCTGACGACACCTGATTGACGTACAACGAAAAGAGTATAGGAGTAATGCCGAACCCTGGAAGACACCTGATATCACCTGCCTCTACTGTGACTTTATGGCGCCAGACAAGACGTACTGCTGGCGACACGCCAGTTATCGGGGAAAACATTATACTGTACTTCGCTAGAAATTTAGGCTGCCTAGTTTGACAAGTAATATATCGACGTCGACAGTGTCAAAGGCTTTGTTGAAGTCTAAGAAGCACATGATAGTCGCCTGATGTGAATCCACAGCAACTCAAGGTCATATGTTCCTTTATTAAGAAAGAAATTGTACCGCAATGTTTACAGGAACAAGACTGCTATTCGTCTGGTAGGTTGTTTGTGGTCAGGTAGTTTGATAGCTGGTCGTGTACTATATATTCAAAGGCTTTGGATAGTGTAGGAAGAATGCAAAAACGTCGGTAATCAGAGGGTGGTGTGGCAGGGCCCTTCTTGGGTAGTGACCACTAGTTACTGTTTCCTCGTCTCAGGGAAAACATTTGTGTTTGACGACTGGTTGAAAATACATATCTGTTATACTGGTCAGAAGTAGGTCCATACTGAGCTTCCTCATATGGACTGTGATGCCATCGAGCCCAGTAGATGCTGATCTGATACGAATGATGACTTCCTTGACGGTACTGCAAGTAACATGCTTTAAATAGAATTTTTCGTAGTTACAGTCGTTTACCCTCATTCAGTAATCAACGAGTCTCTGTATCGTTTGTGGTACGCTTGTGGCTGTAGGTAATGTGACGTACCAGTCCAGTTCTATGGCTGGGACTGTTGAACCAGCTGCAGCTTTTACTTTGGCTATGCCAAGACTAGGCAGGCTTCTCCACAGGACAGCTGGTCTATTTGTGTTATCAGTTAATGGTTCAAATTGCTCTGAGCACTATGGGACTTAACTTCAGAGGTCATCAATCCCCTCAAACTTAGAACTACTTAAATCTAACTAACCTAAGGACATCACACACATCCATTTCCGAGGCAGGATTCGAACCTGCGACCGTAGCGGTCGCGCGGTTCCAGACTGTAGCGTCTAAAACCGCTCGGCCATCCCGGCCGGATGTCAGTTAATGTATGGGTATGTCTGAGCGTTGAATTAGTCACAGTTTGACTGGCTCTTCTCCGCTACTGTTTATAAGCAGTATTGTTTCCAGGCGAGTGGCGCAGTTTGTATGCCCCATCTGTAGCGTTTTTAAGATTTGTGAGCCGTTTAATTCTTTAGTTAGCCAACGTGCAGTTTTCCTCCTTACTTTTCCAATCATAAGGGGAACATATTTGTCGTTGTAAGTAAGTTTATTAGTATATCAATAAAGTATTTCGTTTATGTTTGAGATAATTTGAGTAATATTGGAAGCTGCTGTTACATATCTGATGTGTGACTGGCGGCTGTGTCCTAACTTAAAGGTAACATCACGTTAGGTGACAGGGAAAAGTATGTTTCATGCCATGGTGCATTGTTTCCAGCTCCCAGGACAGCCTCCTTGGCTGCAGATCTCTCCCTTCCTCCTTCCCTCCCCTCCCTCTTCCACCCTCCCCCCTCCCCCTATGCTCCAAGCCAAATTGCTGAGGTATAATTGCAGGAAGTTCAGAAATGGGGGATAGGCATTATCCTACAGGCTGGGGGTACTAGGAGAGCCTGCGTAATTGCCAGATTTCCCATGAGCATTTAGTTCTAGATTATCATCCAATTACCTTAATGGCTATAATTTATAAGTCACTATCAAAACATGGTTGCTTCTATTTTTATATTACATCTTGTCTTTATTAGTATGATTTATGACAGAAGAATAACTACCATAATCACAACTTAGCTGTCTCCATATTTACTTCAGTCTTATGTTAATTAGTACAGTTTATGATCCAATATTGCACCCAAAATTTTCCACCACTCCAAAAAATAATTGTTTCAGTTTTTGTGACACTGTAGTTGCCTAATCTCACGACTTATGCATTCATGCCAGCCATCGTGAAAGGAACGTGTCACTTATGCTCTGTGTTTCAGGCGATCATCATCATCATGAATTATCAGAAGATATCAGCCACTGCCTCAAAGAGAATAAAAAAAACTTACTCACTCATTCAAATGGACCGTTCTCTCTATCTCATAAGTATTATTCATTGTGTATATGGGTTTTCATTTATTATTATTTCTCCCTCACTACAACACCTCCATTATGCAGTGGAGCAGGACACATAATCTCTTTTCCTGTACTCTGTATTTCCGTTGTTTACATCACCACCACCACCATCACCATTCACAGAGCTGCAGCACGCAGACAGACCACCTGGTATACTGGAGCAGCAGGGCACACAACAATTCCTCCCACACTGAGTTCCCTCTACTACCAACATCGACAGGACACGTTCAGCTGCTGCCGTGGTATAGTTCACAAGTGAAAGCAGTGTTATTCTCTTTAAAGTACAAGCTGAATGTCAGTTGCAGTAACCACATGATTACGAGTTCAACATTACATTAATATTTGGAAATCCATATCCATCCAAGGATATGACAACCACTTAATGGGCGAGAGGAAGGTGCAGGCTCAGTTTACGGAACACCGTTTGTTGGTTCCGCTACCAGTCACTGTAAAAGATTGTCACACGACCGGTTTTGGATTTGCGTCCATCCTCAGGTGTTTATACATTCATGTACATGTACATGTTACGCTGTGGTGACTGTTTTTCCTCTTAGTTACCCACTTATTATCATTTTCATGCCCATATTTCAGTTTTATAAAGTTTAGCTGCATGTTTCAAGATTACGATGTGCACTCGTGAAATACTTCACTTGAAGACTAACAGTTCTACGACTTCTATAGCGGCATCAGGAATAGGCACTTGTATAACAGCGACTTACGAATTGTATTACTTCTCTTATATTACGAATTGCATATACTGAGGGGATTTCTTGTTTGTCTGTCGCCCTTCGCTTACTCCACACCTGTATTTCACAATGTTAAGTCTTGTCATCATTTCCTTATGTAATAAACTTCATTAACATGATTTGCTTGAATTGTTGTCTAGCGATCCAAGAAAGCAGGTTTCCTAGGCACCCCATATTTGACGAGTAGGCGGGATACAACACAATCTTTCAAGTGCGTAATTTTAGGCATATCCAAACTAATTATGGTTAATTTACCAACAAAAAGTAAGTTTCTCTATACCTTAAGTATGTCAGTGTAAACTGAGTTCGAGTTCTCTGTTACGTAAGGTCTACCAAAATACCAGAGCAAAGAAATGCTTTCGACGAATAGTATAATCGGCCTTACATGAAGAGAATTATAATCACCCTTAGGGGCTGTAGGATAATTTCATTCACTCCTAAGCGCTGCATGAGCAAGCGGTTTACGAGGAGCAGTCTTTATAATTTATTTTACCGTTGTTTCCCTCTACGTCATATACCTTCTGAGCGCTTAATGCACATACCACCCATAACATTTCTAGTCTCAGAGAAGAGTCCATTGATTCTGTTTTTGGATGAGTTTATGTATATTTCAACTATAATTGCGGGCAATAAACAAGCGAAGAAATGAAACTGGAACATCCAAACCCTTTCCATAAACTGTGTGAGTAAATTCGACGTTACTAGTGAAGAAATGGTACTGTTCGCATTGTCACTGCGTTACCTTGACAAACGTCTAGGACATATTTTAGTAGAGATCTTGATGTATGGCTGAAATAGTCCCATAAGCAGAGTGATTAACAGCCTGAAATTGATATTGCTGACTCACAGAACGAGAACTTCACATTAAAGTGATCATGATTCACCAACACAACAAGAAGTGTCAGAAAATAATGAATATGAATTACTGCCGGCCGGAGTGGCCGAGCGGTTTTAGGCACTACAGTTTGGATCCGCGCGACCGCTACGGTCGCAGGTTCGAATCCTGCCTCGGGCATGGATGTGTGTGATGTCCTTACGGTAGTTAGGTTAAAGTAGTTCTAAGTTCTAGGGGACTGATGACCTCAGAAGTTAAGTCCCATAGTACTCAGAGCCATTTGAACCATTTTATGAATTACTGGAAGAAGTGATTCAAGAGGTCATATTTCTTTTACGAAGGCTTTAAAATAGAGGAAAACTAAATACCCTACCAATGTTGGAACAAGATCTTGTAATATTATTACTCATTTGAATGGAGCAAAAACGAAACTAACACAACAATGAAATAGATATTAATTGGTCATAACACTCTTTATTGCTATATATACTAATATTAACGTCAATCAATTCCTTGTTAACTTTTCTAGGGAAAGGAACGCTAAAGACATAAATGTTACAGAGATCATATCTTTCACTGGTTTGTAATATCTGTGTAAATCTCTGAGGTGTCCTACAAAGTGTCTATCAGAGTTGTAGCATAGGTGAAAGAGCAACGAACTTAAATCATACTTCTTATGCGTGTGTGGAAACCAATTCAGGTTGCACTTTAGATGCCTAAGATTCGAGAGTATCTTTCATAGAGTTGTTCACAAAGAGAGACGGACTAGTTGGCTGGTATCGGAGAGATACTGGAGTTGTTGACGAACGATTGCCATAAATATTTGTCACGTTATTGTCAGGAATTACCGCATGAGTATCGGAGGATTAAGTATAGTGACCTGCTGTGAAAACAGTTGTATAAATATTATAATATTCAATCCGTAATTTATTTGTTTTGTTAATACGACGTAATTAAATAAGTAGCCCACTTCTTCCACGCTATAGTTGCTCTTTGACCCGAGTCAATATCGTGTCATATCGTGTGGGACAACATATGACTACAACGTATGCTAACAGTCGTATAAGGAACAAGTCAGGCAAACTTGAAAATAGTTCATTATAACTTAGTATTTATCTCGTGCAGTTACGATGCGAACAGTACCATTTCTTCAGTAGTAAAATCGAATTTACTCACACAGATTATGGAAATGGTTTGGATGATCCAGTGTCAGTTCTTCGCTTGTTTAATGTCTACAATTATAGTTGAAATATACATAAACTCATTCAAAAACAGAATTACTGCACTATTCTCTGAGACTAGAAATGTTATCGTTGGTATGTGCATTAAGCGCTCAGAAGATATATAAAGTAGAGGGAAACAACAGTAAAATGAATTATAAAGACCGCTCCTCGTAAAACGCTTGCTCATGCAGCACTTAAGAGTGAATGAAATTATCCTACAACCGCTAAGGGTGATTACAATACTTCTCACGTAAGGCCGATACGTAAGGGCGATTATACTCTTCCTCGAAAGTATTTCCTTGCTCTGCTATTTTTGTAGACCCTACATAACACATAACTCGTACTCAGTTTCAACTGGGTACAGAAAACCCCACCTGTTTGTAAACTCACATACATTATGTTGACGATAAATCATCACCACCTTTAACGGCGCAAGACGTTAACATCTCTAGTGAATGATAAACGCCTGTATTATTTTCTCCAAACGGTGGGAGATTACTGTGCCTCCAATTTAACGGACGGACGTTGGACGGAAGACAGGATGTGTATATAATTTTCCGTATTGCGAATCTGATGTCATACAGGGTCTAAAACTATTCCAATAAACCGTATTCAAATGGTGAAGGCTGAAGAAGATCAGAGAAATCATATGTTGACAATATTTTTCATTGATCTGTAGAGTTGTCAAACAACACTTAAAGTGTAAAGCAGTGTAATTTTACAAGAACTACTTCCAATTTATTACAAATGGAATAACATTGTAAGTAATAGGTTCTTTTCCCTTGCACCATTTCATCACCTTGTCTTCTTATTTTAAAATGTAATGTAACAAAACGATTTCAGTTGCACTCGCTAAGATATAATTAAATGGTTACATTGTACCCAGTCTGCTTCATGTGTCTGATGTGTCTGACGCCTCGCTTCACCATGTGGTTTACTATGTACTGACACTGAAATTCATTTCCGTGTTGTGTCTGGATTCGTAGAGGACAAGAGCCGAAGTATGTTATATTTAATAACAGAATAAAATATTCTTCTACAATGCAGACGAAATTATTCGTAAAGATGTGGAAAGAATAACGTATATTGACATGAAATCAGAGGATCGAAGGGGATGAGCTGAAACTAGCAGTCAGCTACACCATTAGTCTGTGCACGTCTGGAGGCCTGTTTCAAACTTTCACTGCCACTGTATCCACCGCTGTCTCCATATTACTATTACAAGAGATAGTCCTACGGCTTTTGTGCGGTTGGAGATGATGGAGGACAGCGGTTTACGCTGCCAGAAGAATAGTACAAGTGAAATGAACGAAATACGATAAAATGATTCATTCTCTCCGTGGTCCTATATGCACACATCCCGTGGTAGAGTTGCCGGTAGTAGTGTTCAGACATCATGAGTGACAACGTCAGTAACAATGAAATTTTGATACACAGGATGATTCCGTCATGACATTTCAACCATTCAGGAATGATCCCGTTCTTGCTAAGGTAATAGGGAGGCAACTTTAAGAGGAGGTAGATTGGCTGAAAGAAGAAAAATTGTCTCGTAAACATGGATTCTAAAATATTTATATTTAGAGCTATGAGCACTTGTTCCGGAGAAGAGATGTGTTTCACTGTACCAAAGATGAACAATTGCTAATAACTGCTAAGGTGTGCATTTTACTGAATATTTTTCCTGTTTTTTTCCTTACTACCACCTCAGAAAGTTTCCTGTCTTACAGTCTTCCCTGCACCTTTATTCCACTGTCAGAGGAAACAGAAAAAATTTCGCTTAAGCTTTCGACTCGGCCGTTTCCAGACCAGGATACATTTAATCTTCTCCATCATCACTTAAAGTCTGTATCATAATCATGGAAGAAGCTTGTATGTGTGGGGGTTGTTCAGATAGCATAATGACCGTCCTCAATAACAAATAAATGGAAGGTGGTGAGAAATACTTCAATATGTGGTAAAATATTTCAGCAGAATGTCCAATAGTACGCTTCGAATTCCAAAAATTCGACACGCTAAGAACACTCATTTGCTCGAGAATGCATTACTCAAGAATACATTAGAATTTTAGATCACTGTATTGGAAGAATTATACAACAATCCTGACCAGAAACCCATTTAGATTTCGCATCGCAAGCACAAGGCTCCGGTTACTTTTGTGTCTCAAATGCAATGTAATCTCTACAGGAGACCACATCTCTGCGGCAGATTCTGAGAGAAGCCCAGAAGGGGCGATGAAAACTAACAGCTAAGTTGGAGAGGGTTATTTTTAGGCAGACCGACGCTGCACATGGTAATAAATTGTCGCATACAACAGAAATATAGTAAAACGAACACAAGAGCATCTGACGTCGGACTGTATGGATACACACTGGCCATTATGCAAGGAATAAAATCCAATCTCATGGTGGGTATCACTTTCAATGAACTAAAACTTAATCCTTGTACTAATGAAAAATAAGAATTCGACTGACTATTCATAGCATTTTAGCAAAGTTTCTGGTACCTGACAGAAGAAGAACTGCTTACCGGTGATACAATACCCTTTGAGACAAATAACTATCAAAGTCAAATCTCAGAAACCTCCCAAGACATTGAAATATGAGGCTAGAACGCATCCCTTCCTAAATTTTGGGTATTTATGATGCTAACAGCCATGCCGATCGATCGACGACAAATACCTTAGCTGGGGAACTATTGAATAAGTACATCGGAGCAAGCCAACAGCAGATGGTGAAACTTAATCCGAAACTCATATTGCAGGCCATCAGAGAGAAGTATAGATAACAGGATATGAGGCTTCTGAGGTAGGTTTTATAAGCGTTTTTTGGACTCCAGTAACAGCAGTCCTCTTGTCGAAACTTTGAGCTGTTATTTACGGGCAAAAGGTGGTGATAAAGACGTGCTCAGTCTGACCACTAGATCGTACAAAAACAGAGGTTTTTGTATGTATATAACATCACCTCCTAAATTACTGGATCGATGTCAGTCAAACTTTTATGTGAGAAAAAGCACTGTATAGTTACGAAACAATAACCTCTCAAGTGGGAAGAGACTACATTCATCCAGTAACTGAGAATGAGAGAACCTAGCGTCTTGCAACAAACTTTGCACACAGTTTCAAACCTTCACGAAACTTTCTCTCACTGACTCGTCCCCACCGCCCCCATCATCAAATAATGAAAAGAAAAAGCTTTAACCATACTACATTTATGCTGTTGATGCAGTCAAACTGCCGCATCAAGCATGATGTTTTGATCTATTTCTTATTTACTGGCAATTCTACTCGCATCGAATTTCTCAGACGGTGTCCATATACACCACTGGATACACTCGTAGTATTACGTCACTGTAAGACACGTATTTCAGGAGATATACTGTCATAAACGCTGAGATGTGTGAAAAATTAGGTGTCTATAATACGAAGCGCAAATTACCCAGACTATACTGTTCCAATATTTGGTAATGAGAGCACATAGCGAGTTCTAACGGACATAAACTTAATTTCCAATGTTTTCTGAACTTCATCTCGCTTACATTTTTATTGTCAAATATTTAACGCATTATATTATTTATGAAGTAACCAAAAATTCAAAGATGTTTTATACAGGGAAGTTAGATTGTTTAAAGAATCGGGGGTTTACTGGTTACTGTCTGAAAGAAGCACGTTGTAGTTAACAACCACCTACATACCACAGTGGTTGGAATGAAAAGGGTGTGACGCCTGAGCAGACCTAGAGCAGCTGGAACAAATTATACCACATTTTTGAGGTACATGAATTAATATTTGTATAATATTATTATAGGAGTAAGATACTACAACAAGGGGTGAGGGTGTGGATGAAATACGGTGACAACATTTTTTTGTCAGCCTATCTCATCGACCTGTTGGTACATATTTCCTGTAGTTAGTTCACTTAGAATAGTTTTAAAAGTGTGAAATTCAATGTGCCTATTATCTGTGTTGTTATCTGTGTCAATCAGGTTGCAACAGTGAGCACTACAAAGAATCTACAAATTTTTGAAGCTATTTTGGAACCTAACGTCAAGCCTACTGCTGAATGCCACAGATACAGTGCCAAATTAGGCGCACATAATATTACTATCGAGAAAGAAACACTGAATGGGAAAAAACCACCAACCTCCCGATGGGGATGATGGTGGGAGTGATGACACGCTGATGGTCAGAGAATGTGAGGGACAGGGGGCGCTAAAATGTGGACGGAGAGAGAGGGGAGATGATGAGGTGGACAGGCAGGCAGACTGGGGGAGAGGAGATGGAAAGAGACGGAGGGAAGGAGAAGATGGACAGGCTGGAAGGATGTATAGGGAGAGCGGGAGGAGGCGGATAGAGACAGGGCAGGGATGGAGAGAGAGAGGGAGGTGCGCATGGATAGACAGGGGGAAGAGGAGGTGGTACAGGAGAGGAGGGAGCAGGAGATGGGTTAATGGGAGATTGGAATAAAGATATTTCGGATAAAGCCTAGTTTTTCAGCTACTATTTATAAAATCAAGTCTCCTGCACGACTTTATGTCACATGTTAAGCTAAGACAATATTATTAATTTGGATCATATTCACAAAGGGTTTTCTTCAACATTTACATCGTTTCGTAGCTGCGTCACATTGGTGCCGTGCTTCCTATAACTCCAGTGAACTTGCGAACCGTTTAAGTGGCGACACGTCGACATACTTGCAAACAAAATTTTCTTCGAAATATCTTTTACACATACAGCCGCTACATGCAATTTTGGGAGCTAAAGATTAATGAACAGAAGCATTTTGGAGAACTGTGTATGTAAGGAATAACCGTAACACCATTGCAGTAGCCGGCTGCAGTGGCCGAGCGGTTATAGGCGCTTCAGTCTGGAACCGCGCGACCGCTACGTTCGCAGGTTCGAATCCTGCCTCGGGCATGGATGTGTGTGATGGCCTTAGGTTAGTTAGGTTTAAGTAGTTCTAAGTTCTAGGGGACTGATGACCTCAGATGTTAAGTCCCATAGCGCTCAGAGCCATTTGAACCATTACAGTAAATCTCTGCCTAGAAGCTGTGTGAAACACTTGAACCACACACTAAGAGACCACCAGCCAGCATTGCTTCAATCGATCTAAGCCTGAAACTGATTAGATTATTTTTTGAAAATCAGTTGTATAAAAGATGCTAAAGTAACAGGACGAACAACACAGATTTACCAAGGGAAACTAAGCATTAATCTTCAGACAAGGGTTTGACCAACTATTGTATATGGAACCAAACACAAAAAACTGCGCCCTCAACATACAAGAGTCATTTCGTATGTGTTTTTATCCAAACGATTCCTACGAGAGAATGAGTACACACAGTTAATCTGCGGTCTGATCACGAACGATGCGCGACGTTCGGTTCCCTATCTTCTATGTGTGTGAAAATCAGACTCTGACTTGGAACTAGGCTCGTAATGGACCTACAGTAATAAACTGAACTGCAGCGCAAGCAACTACCTACGATGACATATTAATCCTTTCTGGAATATCTAACCGAAATCAAAACTAAATACTTCGATAATGAGCATCTGACGTACGATGTCTCGAGTGTGGAACTACCTAATACACTATAATTTTCATCACCATTCCAAGTCTTAAGAGAGATCCAATAATGTAAAGTGTTACAAAATTTTTAAATGAACTGACTAACTCATAACTCTGGAAGTACAGTCTTCAGAGTACGTTAGCGTAAGTGGAAGAATTTTATAATTTGAAAACAGTGGTTTTGAATAAAAAAAGAAGCCGGACGATATCCCTTGCGTCGACGGAGAACCTTTTTTATGATTTGGTGTATTTTGTTTAGGTTTCAATTTTAATTTGGTAACATTTCAGAGTGATCATAAAGCTAAGAGGAGGTGATTCAGTAAAATTAAACACGGGGAAGTAGTAAGATGCTAGATATATTAAAGAAAAAACGTGGTCAATGTGCGAGCTAGCGATAACCAGCACATTCGGGTCAGAGTCTCAATCCATTCTAAATTTTCAGTTGTCACTACGTATTTCGAAATATCTGTCTAACCTTATTTTTATGTTTACTTTCTATCGCGTTCAATGTATCGGCCAAAATAGCCATAGAATTCTCAGAAAATGAGAAAGTCTTAGTTTATTGGTAATAAATGAAGCAGAAAGAGTACAGTGTGGCCTTGGTTCGTTGCAGGCAAAACGAAAGGGGAAAAAAAGAAGAAGAAAGATTGGACCTTGCGCTACTGTACTCAACTTAATTATTCCCTTCGCCCAGGCAGACATATTCTTACTGAAGCGCATGGTTACGTTTTCAAATATTGTCTTTCGAAGTTATTTCGAAAGACAGAGATGAAAAGAAGGTTGGTAGCGGGAGTATTTGCCGACTCTAAAGGAAGTTTAACCATTCGCTCTTCATTCAGAATGCGAAAATTATGCTGATACTCGTGTCACACTATTGTCCATACCACGTGGATTCGAAATGTTTTTTAACTTCCGAGCATTCTATTTTTTTACATAACGCGAAATATGAACAAAGATGAAGCCAAAAATAAAATTTTGCGCAGAGGGAAACAGTCTTAAGAAGTGAAGATATTATAGTCATCTTCAAATAATCTAAGGGCTATTAGCCATAACTGCAAGAAAGGATGATTTCATGGCACAATGATAAAGAAACGTTAAAAAGGCAATAAAAACCAATAATTGTAACTTAGATAATATTAATGCTCAGAAGGAACTGATAAATATAACTATATATTGAGGAGTACATAAATAAACTATGGAGATAAAAATAAGTAATTTTTGGGAGAAACAGAGTCATTCGTTTACACAGGATGAGTCACTAACTATTGACACCAAAATAATTCCTGAAGTATGATAGCAGCTGAAAAGTTTGTGGGATAAATGTTGCATGGGACAACCGGGGTCATAATATGAGTTGGTTTTTTGTTGCTTATTTTCTTATAGCGGCTATTGAGACGATTCCCATTATCTGTAACACTAAGGATTTTGAAGGTCAACGAAGGTCACAAAGGTGGCATGAGCGTCGATTTACAGAAGGTGTTGGAAGTTATGACCATTGGTATGAATGCAACTCTTCAATCTTCTGAACTGAGAGGTATTCCTTATCACTTCGACACTTATCGAAAGACGTGCTCTGACAATTCTCTCTCGCATATCTTCAAATGTAGTTGGAACGTCTTTATAAACAATGTTTTTTACGAATCCCCACAAGAAAAAATCCAAAGGCGTCAAGTCTGGCGAACGAGCCGCCCACGACACATTTCTTCCGCGTCCAATCCAACGATCTGGTAATTGTTTCTGCAACTCATTTCTAGCCGTCAGCGAAAAATTTGCCGGGCACCATCATGTTGATACCACATTCTGTTCCTTGTTCCTAAAGGTATTTCTTCCAATGACAGACCTAAGGTTTCGTGCAGAAATGTGGTGTACTTCCTACCATTAAGATTTCCTTCAATGAAACAGGGACCTATAATTCTGTCCTCCAGAATCGCACACCATACATTCACCGTCCACGGTTTTTGGTGTGCAACTTGCCGCAGCCAACATGGAATTTCGATTGCCCAATATGCGGACATCCTGATTTAGGTTTTCCGTGATTTCCCTAGATCACTCCAGGCAAATGCCGGGATGGTTCCTTTGAAAGGGCACGGCCGACTTCCTTCCCCATCCTTCCCTAATCCGAGCTTGTGCTCCGTCTCTAATGACCTCGTTGTCGACGGGACGTTAAACACCAATATCCTCCTCCTCCTCCTATTGCCCAATAATACATGTTATGCAAGTTATCAGTTCCATCGTTCGTGGATATAGCCTCGTTAGTAAATAAAATCAAATTAATGAATGTGTCTTTCCTCTGAATCTGAAGTTGAGCCCATCGGCAGAATTCATTGCGACGCATACAATCCGTAGCAGTTAATTCTTGGTGGAGACTGATGTGGTAAGGATGATATTTATGGCGATGCGGAACACGTACAACACCACTCTGGCTCATGCCAGATTCCCTCGCGATTTGACGCGAACTAACACAAGGATCTCGAACCACAGCGGCACGAGTACCAATTTCCAGTTTCCTCGTTAGTAACTTTCCTTTGCCGGATATGTTTCCGATGCGTTAAAGATCCAGTTGTTCTTAATTTACCATACACATATATAAATGTACGACATGTAGGCTGAGTATCTTTCAGCGTGTAAGTCTTTAGCTATCACTCGATTTCGTTCGCATTCTCCGTAAATGAGAAGCATAGCGACCTTTTTCTCCGAAGGAATACATCATTCACATTCGCTTGATTCGACGATACTAGCCATATCGTTCCTATTAGTGCAGTATTACGAAACCATCGGTGAATATTTACTATGTGCGCGACATACGAGAGAGAATTGTCAGAGCATGTGCTTCGACAAGTGCCGAAGTGATAAGGAAAACCATTCAATCCATAAGAAGATTGCAGAACTGCATTGATACCTATGGTCATCACTTCAAACATATTTTGTAAATGGACGTTCATGCCACCTTTTTTACCTTCGTTGGCCTTCAAAGACCTTACTGTTAGACATCATTGGATTCTTTTCGACAGTCACTATCAGTCATATTATGACCCCCGTTGTCGCACGCAACATTTGTCCCACAAACTTCTCAGCTTCTTTCATACTTTCGGAGATATCCTAGGTGGCAATAGTTAGTGACTCAACTCGTATATGTATACTCAACGCAGGTTGTTTTACGGTTTCATGGAAGTTGCAACATTTAGACGTAAAGCTTTGGTCCCATGTTACGAGTAGATATATTTATTCTTGCTTATACGTTGTATCATTATAAGAGTTTTTCAGTGAAAATACGAATTTGTTTGTTCATAATACTTCCATTTATTGACCAGCTCAAAGGAATAAATTGAAAGCGTACACATTATTCTTCTATGCTTACTATGTGAGTGTAAAACCTAGATGGGTTTCTATACCTTGTGTTAGGATATGCAATCTTCTCCCTGCAGCTGCTGATGTCTTACATATTTTTTTGTTGTAATATATGTCCTACAACACATAGTTCCGCCGAATGTTTATCTTGTCATGGTTTAGACCGCGAACATTGACTCCAAGGGAAAAACAGAATTATTTCTCTCACCAATACAAAATTAAAAGCCCCAAAGAAGTGATGGGCAACAGGCATTACCACTTAACTAATGGCAATTCGAATTAATACTGCAAAAGAAAAATTTCGTAAATACATTGTTATCTATTGTCTCACATACACCAATCACTTACGCTATAGATCGTCGTATGCTATTGGGCTTAATGGCACGGAACGGTTAATTGATCGAGGATGACTGCTGCTATTCTTCTAGCTGATTTTCGGTTTTCTTATCTTGGCTTGCTACAGCATACACGTTCAGTTCAGTTAACATTGTGGTGGTAGAGGGGGAAGTAAGTCAACCAGAGGAAAGTGGGTGGTAGAGAAGAAGAGCAGGAAAGGAAACATAGAAATCAGCTGCACATTATTGACCTCTTTACTTTCATAAAACGAATCTTAATTTTTATGTTTAAGGAAACCAGAGTGATAATGCTAATCCCCAACAAAACAGTTTGCTTGGGAGCCAGAGTCCATGGATCGCTAGACGAAAATCAATAATTTTAACATAAACCAGGAAAGTAGTTAACAACAACTAAGCTTTCGCTTACAAACATGCGTTGCTCATAAGTCGGTCTTATAAATTCACACTTCCGACTGTAGCAGAGTCAACACGTATCTATAGAAATTTACGGGAACGTACTATAATCCGTCACTCTGTAACGCCTCTTTCCATCCAGTCACAGTACACTGGCGCCATTGTTTGCATGAGTAAGACTGACGGGGGCTATTGGCGCTGGTGATTAATTACTTCATGACAGCAGAGGGCGCTCGTAAACATGGTGTCAGGATGTTCATGCTGGCAGCCTTGTCAAAGGCCGCTATGAGGTAAAGCATGAGCTATATCTGACATTGTTATCTACGAGCAGTGAGACGGTATCAAATGTGTAGTACATAATGTATAGATTCGCTAAGGAAAATTAGTGCCTTGCTTCAAAGTTAGTCGGCGTCGTTTGCGTGTCGACAGTGGCCACACACCAGGCCCCTCAGCCAGTTGCCCTGCTAGTATCTACAGGGAGTTAACTGCTGCCGGGATAATGCTGGTGAGTGGGATACCTGAGGATGACTTCCTAGGCCCAAAACCTGCAACGTTGAAGCGAGACTTCGTGTCCATCATACCAAATAGAACAGTTAACGCTGAAAGCCTCGTAACAGCTGTGAACGACAGCCATCATCTTTTTGTCTGTGTGGTGTTTCCATATACAACACATCGATTCCTTCATTGCAGCTTATTACAGTATTTTTGTTATGGTCAGCGACTTTTTATTTAAATGGCTCTGAGCACTATGGGACTCAACTGCTGTGGTCATAAGTCCCCTAGAACTTAGAACTACTTAAACCTAACTAACCTAAGAACATCACACACATCCATGCCCGAGGCAGGATTCGAACCTGCGACCGTAGCGGTCGTGCGGTTCCAGACTGTAGCGCCTTTAACCGCTCGGCCACTCCGGCCGGCGACTTTTTATTTACAATGGTCTCAATTAATTCAATATTGAAAAGACATTACACTAGTCTTTCTGGAACATTTCCTTTCCAAATTTCCATGTCGTATTCTTTCCATTTACAGGCATGTTATTTAGATACTGTGTAACAGCACCATTAATTGATGTGTTGCTTAAGGTGTGGCTAAATGAATCATTTAAAATTTTGGAGCCACGAAGAGGTAGTAAATATTTCAGTACGCACGTTAAGTTAAAATGATGATTAGATCGCAGTTATAAGTTTTGTACGACTAAAGTATATTGCTTCAAGACTCTCTTTCATTCTTAGCAACAAAATTTAAAATGTAGAAACATCGTAAAAATTTGAAATTTTTCTGCCTATTTGAGTTGTAAATTATGCTACGTGAATCACTGTAAACTGACATACAATTGCACACAATATGAAAGAGTATACTTTTTTGCTGCTCCAGTAGTTGTTACATGCATTTCCCGAAAGTGAATTGCTTACGTCCAGCAGCCCCCATACAAATTTCGATAAAAAACACCTTTCGCATATCACACCTGGTCCATGCCCCCTTTTCACAGGTCGAGGGTTGTAATATTTGATGTTGCAGAAGCCTTTACTTATGTTATGGGCTATTCCTCCGACTCAGTTTCAGGTAATGATGAATATGACTCCATCTCTGGATTTGAAGATTTCTCTTGAACATACAATGCATTGATATAACCCTTGACCTTTCTTCTTGGGGAGTTTTCAAAATGAAATTTTCTCTTCCCTCTAGTAAGATTGAGATGCTACGGTAGATTCAGATGACAAATATGTGTGGTACATGTGGTTTTAGTTGGGATTTGCGAAAGAGAAAAAAATTGTGTGGCGGTATTTTATTGAGACTGATGGTAAAAATTCCCATGCACTCAAATCCTATCACATCATTTCCTACGTTAGCTCCACCTCTTCGAAAATTGTACCAAAAACAAAATTTTAATGGAGGCTGAGTGATTATTGTGTACAATTACTCTACATAAATTTTTTAATGAAGAAGAATTGATATATATTATCTTCCGATTCAGAAACCCCCTTGTAGACTGGCCCACATAGCCCCAATCCTTTGTTATTTTTTTTAAATGTAAGCAGTTGCTCAAATTTATAACGGACGTCGCTAGCTATTCTGTTGACCGACATGGTGGATACTACACAACTGGCAGGGGAAAGACTTAAAACTAGCAATCCTGAATTTAACAAAAGACATTATTTTAAATAGACTTAATGTTGCACGGTGAATTGTCGTATGAAATACCGTCTTACCTCTTCTACTTCTTTCAGGATAAGTACTGTCTGAATTAAATATATTAGGAAAAAGTTTCTTGCTACTTGAGCACAACTCGTCTGGCAATAGTCCTGTAACATAATGGCTGCACACATGGGCTGAGCAGTAGAATATTTTCTTATTTATATCCACAAAGATCCATGACACAGAAAACTTCATTCAACCCTACGGTGTTCCTCATTTTCAAACAGAAACCTCTATAGGGATTGCGGAGAGGATATTACAGAAAAAGTCTGTTTCCGTGTAAGAATTAACATACAATCGACTAACATGTTGCATACAAAGACTGGAAACATAACAAGACGTTCTGTTTTAACATGACGGTGAACACATAATTAACTTAATGTTGATCCACCTTTTGAACGCAATACTACAGCGATTCTGTGTGGCCTCGAATCGACATTTCCCTGGTAGGTTCCTACATTAGCTCCACCTCTTCAGATATCGAAATACTTGGGCACGAAATACTTGCAAACCACAGGAGACATGTTTGATTCCAGATAGCGCCCCAGAAGTGTTCCATCGAGTTCAGATCAGACAAATTCTGTAGATAGCTTCGCTATTATGCTTTTTAACCCACTGTAGCACGATTCTGGCCATGTGAGACGAACAGCTATCCCTATCGAAGATACCATCGCCGTCAAGGAAGACATCACACATCATGGGACGTAGGTGTTGCGCAATAATGTTCACAGTTTACAGCTGTCAAGGAGCCTTCGAGTGCTACGAGAGGTGAATGCCATCGATAGCATATCGCTATCCCCACGGACCTACATCCGTGGAATGGTGCATGTTTCAAGCTGCCATTCGCCTAGATGACGGCTTATCCGGTATGACCATCGACCTGATATAACAGGAATCCTGATTCATCCTATCGGGCACCACATTTCCGTTGAACCATGGTCCAGTCTCAAAGATCCTGTGCCCACTGCAATCATAAATGGCAATGCTGGTGGATTAACACTGGAACAGATACGGTTCATCTGATCAGAGCCCTAAGTCAACAATGTGCGCTGAACGATGGTGTCTGAAACAGTTGTGATTACACCAGCAGTGTATTCTGAGGTTAGGTTTGCCACAGCGCATTGCCTACTCATCTTTATAGAGCGGGCAAGCCTCCGATTTTCACGTTATGTGAAGAGGCCTAGACGATTAACAACATGGCGTCTACTCGTGATTTTACCGTCCTGCAAGTTATTTCGTCGACATTACCACGCGACCAATAACCCAGCGTCGCCATTTCAGAGATTCTCGTCCGTATGCGTCGGGCCATAACAATCTGTCCTTTGTCAAAGGAGCACATGTCGTTGGATTTTCACGTCCTTACAATGACTCCTCATTCGCCTTTGCTCTGCTTATATGCATTCCTTACCGCATTACGTGCGTGCAACGTCGCCACGCAGCATTCAGTCTAGTCATGACCAGTGGCAATAATAGTGTGGTTCATCAACATAGGTGTGACAACAACGATTCACCTTGCACTAGATACTTTTAACTTAGTATTTCGCAGTTTAGTGAACTTGTTGAGTCAGTGCAAAATACGCAGTGATATTCATAGCTTATAGTTTTTGCAAGTAATCACCAACGATATTTTAATAACGAAGTGAGAATACCGCCGGATATATGATTAAAAATAATGATTTATCTACGAAATTCTGTCTACAATGTCTAGATGTACGTAAAAGGAATCCATGAAGACTTTTCTATTGTTATTTCATGTTTCTCTATTTCCAACGCATTGGTGCTCTTTCTCATCGTCTTTCCATAGATGTTTCTATTGATTCCTTATTTAATCTTGTGACGTTGCGAACTGTGGCTGGCAGAATTCCTTTACATTTTTAACTTCTTTGTATCACGTTTCTTTATTTCCAAGTCTGTCTCTTCAGCTTCTTCCCTTAAGTTTTATGCTTATCATGCTTTGTTGTTACTGTTTTTCACCATTCGCTTTTCTCGTATTCCTGATCCAGCAATTGTCTTTACAGCCATCTTCTTTTCAAATAACTTCGCTCTCTCAATTTTTACTTAACAATGTGGAGTTTTCCTGGTGAGCTACGGTATCAACTCGATTCAGCAGCTCCGTTGACAATGATGATACATCACTTCATGTACATCAAGGAAAATAAGTTGATTTTATAATGACAGACCTCTTCCGCGTTTCCAGTGTACAAACAGAATGAGGAATGGGCATGACATTTTAGTTAATAACTATGTACCAAATAGTTTTATCTTGTCACTTCGGTTTTACATATATGATGGAAGAGGATGACCATGGGAGTAGTTGTTTTTAATTTTTTGTGACAATGATTTTATATCAGCTGGTCTGCCTCGTGTATCGTTATACCCAAATGGTTTATAAATGTTAAGCCACATTCAGATCCGATGATGGCACCTGAAGTGTTGAAACCGCTTGTCCAGTAAACAGTATTTAAGTGTTCTTGGCCTTTGAATTATTTCTACAACGAAGTGATCGTTCCACTACGCACTATGTGTTGACTGCATAACAAATATGTATTTCGGCATTTTTAGGTTATAGTCATAATATAGACAGACACTCTTACAGGAAACTGGATGGATAATATATTTAACCGTTTGCAGAAAAGTAAAATTACCTTGTTTCATCAGTACATTAGGGGGCTGAAACACAAGGTACGCGACCATTTTTTACGAGTAAAGGACGTAGAAAATCCTGAAATTATAAAAGTTTTCTGCCTCAAATAACAAGAATAGAAGAGTAAAATATCAGGTATTTTAGGCTACCTTCATTTATCGTCTACACGCAATATAGAAAAAGGAGGAGTTGCACATATATGTGAAAGCTGGACAAATATTCAAAAGTTTTGATACAAGTGGGTTTGGTATGGATCAGAACTTAGAAGCCATTGCTTGTGAGTTGTTACAGCAGAATACTTCCCTCGTAAATTTGTACGGTCTACAGATGCTCCCAAAGTCTATTCCACACTTACGCGAATGGTTGACCCTCCATGATACGCGCTGTTGGTAGTCGCGTATTCATGTGGAGCATTACTCAGTTGCACAGACGGCCCGTACACCTTCGAACTGTCCGCGCAGTCCTTCTGCGCCGTGGACCACCTGCTTCGGTTACTTACAGGGACACAAGCTGCTGCGAGCTCAATTGCCGGAATTCCGATGATAAAACATCCATTTCGGCTGAAAGCAACGAGGTTCTACGCGACTTCGCGGAAGTCTGAAAATTAATCATTAGTGACTTAGGCGACCAGGTGCAATGGCCACCAACCACTAGGTGGCCGGATCTTCTGCGTCAATAGCGATGAAACGCACCAGCAGTACGATACAGGAAAACACGCATGACCAAGAGTTAAAGAGTCAGAACAAGACGTCACAACGCAACAACAAATGGGAAAAGTAGGCACTGCACAGTCCTGCATATACCGCATGCAGACGAAGCAGAATACCTTCATCCCAATGGGAGCATTCCACTAGCTTACTTATATGAGTGTATAGCACAGTAATTAGGAAAGTTTCGACATGCAGAGTGAGTTTGATACCGACGTTTTAATTGGCAAAGTTGAGAGAAACAGTAAATTTGGGATCCATGCCATGGGGACCACAAGAATCAGAATACGAACTCTCCTTTCGTACATTTTTCTTCCAAGACAGGGTATACTCAAAAGCTTCTCTGTGCTGGAGCACTGATCACTAAGTGCAGTTCTCAGAACTCCGCATCCGCTCCACTGCACATTTTACGCGCATGTGCCCGACTGTGTTATCCATAGACGCGCGTCCACCAACCGCAGGCGGAATACGGAGCGCGGAACATCCGCCTAAGTGTGTAACTGACCTAAGAAACATCCAGCTATTTATGAGAAATCTAGATTGATTATGGAGTCTTCTATCAGGCAAGGAGGGACTGTGGATACGTCATGTAGGTTTCCGAACAATTCTGACTGCCAAACTTAATCAATCTGGCTATTTAAATCTGATCTCATTAATTAATTCTCCAATTGGTGTTCATGACCCTGATTGTTAACACTTCTTTAGTGTCGGCCCAGGCTGAAACAATGAATTTGTATCCACTTGTTAATGGATAATCTGACTATGATGCACAATTGATGGAAATTAACATTGTAGCACTTTATAGCTCTGTGGCTTGTGCGTACCAAGCAGTGAGGCTTATTAATAATACCAGGATACTATGTTTTCAGAATAAATTGAAAGAGACAAATGGGACGAGGTACAGTATATATGGAAAGAGGTGTTAATGTAAAACTATACGCATTCCACTCTACTATGTATCAATGTTTGAAAGTAGCTTTCCTAAAAACGTAAAAAGGAATTCCTGTGCCATGGATAAAACAAAAGTATTGGCTCTAGGAAGAAGTAAGGAAATAAAAATTATGCTGAATGGAGAAATACTAGAACAGGTGAAAAATTTTAAGTATCTTTGAAGCAGGATAGACACCGACTGGAAGTGCACCACAGAAATTAAAGCAAGGATAGCAATGGCAAAAGAGGCGTTTTATAAGAAAAGGAGAATCTTCTGCAGCGGTTTGGACAGAGAACTCTGAAAGAGACTTATAAAATGTCTCGTATGGAGTGTTCTTCTATATGGCGCTGAAACGTGGACTATGAGGAAAAAAGACAGAGAAAGGCTGGAGGCTTTTGAGATCTGGACATGGCGGAAGATGGAAAGAATAAGTTGGATGGACAGAGTAAAAAATGAAGAGGTACAGAGGAGAGTTGGAGAGAAAAAACAGTTACTAGATGTAGTAAAGAGAAGAAAAAGAAATTGGATTGGGCATATATTAAGAAAGAATGACGGACTGATAAAAACAGTTTTAGAAGGTTATGTAGAAGGGAAAAGGAAGCGAGGAAGGAAGAGATTCCAGATACTGGATGACATGATGGACGGTACAACATACACCAGCTTTAAGAAGGAAGCAATGGATCGCAGAAAATGGAGAGGCAAAGGACCTGCTAACTGATGATGATGATGCCATGGATAAATAAAGGGAAGAAAAGGAAATTTATGTAAAGACAAGAATAAGTTAAAATCCTAAGAAGAACAGCCATTAAAATATCGAATAACAGTGTAAAAGACAAAAATTAACAATGCAGACAATAGGATTGCAGCTATAAGGGGCACTGTGAAAAGAGTGACAGGTAAATCAATCGGAGTGCAAGATAAAACCACAGTCAAACTATATGTCAATGTTTAGAATGGTAATTCACAAGTTACAAATATTTTAAAAATTCGTTTTCTAAATGTAAGAGAAAATATGGGATTAAATTATTCAGCTGATAAAGTTAGAAAATATATTAGAAATCTTATTACACAAAACTTTAAACAACTAAAAGCAGCACCAACATCCTTACAGTGAAATAGAGAAAAAGTTATAGGTGTTCCATAAAACGAAAGATCCTCTCGTGCTGGCGGAATTTCAAACAGAATTCTTAAGAGATATTCTAACCTAGTAAGTAATGTCCTATGCAGTATATGTAATGCATAACTGGTACAGGGATTATTTCCAGATGTATTAAAATATACCATTGTTATTCTGTTTTAAGAAAGGTGACAAGAAGGAATGAAATAATTAGTGCCCAATTTCCATACTGATGTCTATTTCCAAAATAGTCAGCTGATTAATGTACTCAAGAGAAGTATTACATTTCAACATAAAAATTTGGATTCCTGAAGCGTTGCTTGAACGCTGTGTATGGGATCACTCACCAAATATTACGACCTTTAAACAATAAATTATCGCCAGTTCGCATTTCTTGTGATATTTCTAAGGTATGAGTTGTGTGGATTAGTGATCGCCAAACCGTGGACCGCAAGCTACTAGCAGCTCGCGGGAACATTTTTGGCAGTTTGCGGCAACTTTCAGGCTGGCTAACCAGAATAGCTCCATTGAGCTCAGACCGCACTCAGAACAACATCTGCTTGCTTCTCCTGCGTATCCATCAACGTTAGTCAAGGATACTACACTATCATATTCATAGGTTACTGCATACGCGTATAGTTGCGCACGTCACGATTATAGTGTGCACATTAGACGTTTACTAACAGTTTTGATATACACGTGGATAATAAGCTAGGTTTGTTTTAATGATGGCGTGTTCAAGCAAAAAACAAAAGCTTAATGCATTCATTGGAAATCGGAAACTGATTGGTTCTTTATCTAGGCAGTGTCAGTTTGGATGAAAGAGAACGTCTAATGTCACTTCAAAATTGTTTACTCGCTGACTGGAAGGGAATACCGATTGGATTCGGCGCTATGAAAAGAAAAGGTAAGGTACCAAAATCCAAACTTAATGCTCAACACTCAACTTTTTTTAAATCCATTAGACAATAATAAGCCAGCAACTAAGGCAGCAATCAGTGTTTAAAAAGTTACTGCACAGAATAAGAAACTGTACGATATAATACATAATCAAAACTACACTTTTAGAAGCTGTAAATCTATTATTTGATACTTTCAAAAATAAAACTGAGGTAATATCTACTATTAAACCTGTACAGCTCTGCAAATGCGGCAGTGACAAGCGTTGAGGTTATGAGTTGTGACGTTACTTACATCTTAAAACTGTCTTTGATCGGTGTAGCTATTTTTCTTTACAAGTCGACGAATCGACTGATTTAGTTTATACAGATAAGGTGGTCGCTTTTGTAGGAAACAAAAAAAATGGTTCAAATGGCTCTGAGCACTATGGGACTTAACATCTGAGGTCATCAGTCCCCTAGAGTTTAGAACTACTTAAACCTAACTAACCTAAGAACATCACACACATCCATGCCCGAGGCAGGATTCGAACTTGCGACCGTAGCGGTCGCGCGGTTCCGGACTGAAGCGCCTAGAACCGCTCGGCCACACCGGTGAGCGAGGAAACAAAAGGAACGCTGGAAAAGATTATAGCACTCACAGGACGCCAAACAAGAAGAGACATATTTTTAGCATTTGAGGATTTTATCAACTCGGAAATCATTCCTGCAAAGACATTAGTGGGATTAGGGATTCATGGATCTCCTTATTTGGTAGGCGGAGAGAAGAGATTCATTGTCTTGTGTCGTAAAGGTAACAGCTTCCCAAAATTCCTATCCTACCGTTGTGTTATACACCGGCAGTCACCATGTGGAAAATTTTTAAGAGTGAACGATGAAATGAAAATAGTATTATGAAGTTAGAATGGAAGGAAGCACTGACATATGATCTGGACTGCCAGTATGGTAATCTACTGCCTCATACGAAAGGACGTTGACCTAGTAGAAGCAGAGTTGTACTAAGTTTCAAGGAGGTGCTTCCTACCATCTCAGAAATTTTGAAAGAACGAGGCGAATCCTTCCAGGTTTGACAGCAGCGTTTTGTTTTCCTTCCAGACATTTACTTAAATATCGGTATCTTTCAACTTCAAGATAAGTATAAAAATATTGGCGGAACAGTTTCAGATGTTGCTTCATTCTAAAAACAGCTCGAACTGTGAGGAAAATATCAGATCCAAAGTGAATAAAAACATTTTGCCTATTTCAAAGAAACCTATGATAATCAAGGCTCCTCAGAGACTCCTTATAACAGCACACAATACATTCAAATTCTTTGATTTGGGAAGTCAAATCAGCAAAAGCTTCCAAGGTTTAGATGGTATTTAAATTGTTGCACAGGTGGTCAAAGCGCCTTTTATAGAGATTGATGCTGGAAAATTCGCTACTTCTGAAGAACTTTCTTTTCGTGCTGTAGTGGAGCTGGAGCTGACTCATTTTCAAAACGATTTACCTTTAACATGGCTTTCTTGAAGTACTAAAAATATTTGGCCGATAGTTCCTGGAGAAAAACGTCCAATTTTGGTTCGGATTGGTCTCAAAGTGAAGACAATGTTCAGCTCAGCATATATATGTGGGGTTTCTTTTTCCATTATGAAATATACAAAAAAAAGTACAGAAACAACACTTGAAAAACTCTATAGGAATGGCTGGTACTACGTGTCCTGCTGGGGTTAAAAAAAAACTTACTGATGAAAAAAGGAGTACTATACTTCTCATTAAGGTAAGCAAATACGATTTTACATTTGTAATTTAACCACACTCCAGTTTCTTTCTTACTTATAATTTCTTTTCCCTGTATACAGTCCGATTAAAATTTGTTTCATATTTACTATAAATGTAAGTTTGTAATCATTAAGCAAACTGAAGATCTTTTTGAAGTTCTTATTTCTGATCTAGAGACTTTTGGTAGCTCACAATAGGATTTAAAACGGTGTGGTAGCTCAGGAGCTTCAGAAGTTCGGCGATACACTTTAGATCAAGGAAGTTGTTTGAATCGCACTTAACAAACAGATTACAAAATGTTGTGCTGAATAATGCAAACAATTTTGGAAGGAGATAAAATTTTAGCGAGAAAGGAGAAATGACTATGGAAATCCCAAAGGTTTTAATTTTGTGTCCACTTCTTACATTGCACGTAACATTCATTAAGGATAAATAAATTCCAGTAGAGAGTCCGCAGAAGAAACGGTTAGTGACGTTTTTAAAGAATTACTAAGTGGTTCTTTGGTAATAGACCCTCCCCAAATTTTGAGAATACAAACTGTATTCAGCTCCATACAGCAGACAGTTATACGAACAATTGACGTAGCACATGAAAACGAGTCTGTAATCAAAGTACAATGCACGAAATTTTTGGTTCTTCAATTTGATGAAAACTATAAGGACATATTTCTGATTTTCTCAAGCAAATAAGTTCAGTTACTTCTGTTTTTCTTATAATTACTAGTCTTCAGAACAAATGAATCTATCTCGCTACATATTTTGCATTTTTCCACTCAATAATGTGCTATGGAATAGCTCAATACTTAGAAAGAAGTGTTCATGGCACAACAGCAAGCAGTGAAAATAATATGTCTCGTCGACCCTTAGTTAGCTTGCAGGTACATCTTCAAGGAGTTAGTCACTTTAACTGCACCCACTCAATGTTTTCCGTTACAAACAAATGATTTTATGTACACTTTCGTTAGAGTGGTCCCCGACTAAATGGTTCAAATGGCTCTGAGCACTATGGGACTTAACATATGAGGTCATCAGTCCTCTAGAACTTAGAACTACTTAAACCTAACTAACCTAAGGACATCACACACATCCATGCCCGAGACAGGATTCGAACCTGAGACCGTAGCGGTCGCGCGGTTCCGGACTGAAGCGCCTAGAACCCCTTGGCCACCACGGCCGGCTGGTCCCCGATTGGTCTAGTGCGATATTTGTTTTATCGAAATGTATAGACAGGGATCGTAATACATAAAAATAAACAGCAACCCGGTAGCGACTCGGTAGGTCTGCATGCTTGGCGGCAGCAGTCAGTGCGGGCCAGGGCAGAGTTGTCGCTGCTGGAGTACTGATTGTTGTCCGAGATTTATTCTCCCTATCAATATCATATCGATAAAACAAATATCGGAATAAACTAATCCAAGACCACTCTATCAAATGGGACGGAAATTCCGCATTAAGAGTAATTCTGTTTGTAACCGACGCTTTTCGTGACATTGGGCGTTGCACGAAAGACGAGATAAGCATTATTTTTATGGGTTGACTTCAAGGCAAGAACGAAATTGAAGGTATCTACTGATACATCAGAGAAAATGCGCCTGACAAGAGGCGCCCTGTATATTCGGTAATCAAAATCGTCATAAATAATCCATCACAATTTGAGAACAGTAGTGATGGCCACAGATATAACACAAAAAAAATTTTTTTTACCGATTGTTAGAGCTGTCATTGGCTCATGAAAGAGTTCAGTATGTATGAATGAAAAAACAGATAATTTCTCCAATAACACTAAATGTGTTATTGGTAGTTTTGTAACTAATGTTTAATCATTTCTTCTGGACAATTCCTGTACCCTTAACGAATTTTTATTTGAAAACTGGTAGTCTGTAAAAAATAGTTTTTACTGTAGTTAAATGAGTAGGATCAATATGTACGAGGGCAGTTCAATAAGTAATGCAACACATTTTTTTCTGAAACAGGGGTTGTTTTATTCAGCATTAAAATACACCAGGTTAATCCCCAATCTTTTAGCTACACAACACTATTTTTCAACGTAATCTCCATTCAATGCTACGGCCTTACGCCACCTTGAAATGAGGGCCTGTATGCCTGCACGGTACCATTCCACTGGTCGATGTCGGAGCCAACGTCGTACTGCTTCAATAACTTCTTCATCATCCGCGTAGTGCCTCCCACGGATTGCGTCCTTCATTGGGCCAAACATATGGAAATCCGACGGTGCGAGATCGGGGCTGTAGGGTGCATGAGGAAGAACAGTCCACTGAAGTTTTGTGAGCTCCTCTCGGGTGCGAAGACTTGTGTGAGGTCTTGCGTTGTCATGAAGAAGGAGAAGTTCGTTCAGATTTTTGTGCCTACGAACACGCTGAAGTCGTTTCTTCAATTTTGAAAAGTAGCATAATACACTTCAGAGTTGATCGTTTGACCATGGGGAAGGACATCCAACAGAATAACCCCTTCAGCGTCCCAGAAGACTGTAACCATGACTTTACCGGCTGAGGGTATGGCTTTAAACTTTTTCTTGGTAGGGGAGTGGGTGTGGCGCCACTCCATTGATGGCCGTTTTGTTTCAGGTTCGAAGTGATGAACCCATGTTTCATCGCCTGTAACAATCTATGCCAAGAAATTGTCACCCTCAGCCACATGACGAGCAAGCAATTCCGCACAGATGGTTCTCCTTTGCTCTTTATGGTGTTCGGTTAGACAACGAGGGACCCAGCGGGAACAAACCTTTGAATATCCCAACTGGTAAACAATTGTGACAGCACTACCAACAGAGATGTCAAGTTGAGCACTAAGTTGTTTGATGGTGATCCGTCGATCATTTCGAACGAGTGTGTTCGCACGCTCCGCCATTGCAGGAGTCACAGCTGTGCACGGCCGGCCCGCACGCGGGAGATCAGACAGTCTTGCTTGACCTTGCGGCGATGATGACACACGCTTTGCCCAACGACTCACCGTGCTTTTGTCCACTGCCAGATCACCGTAGACATTCTGCAAGCGCCTATGAATATCTGAGACGCCCTGGTTTTCCGCCAAAAGAAACTCGAACACTGCCCATTGTTTGCAACGCACATCCGTTACAGACGCCATTTTAACAGCTCCGTACAGCGCTGCCACCTGTCGGAAGTCGATGAAACTATACGAGACGAAGCGGGAATGTTTGAAAATATTTCACAAGAAATTTCCGGTTTTTTCAACCAAAATTGGCCGAGAAAAAAAAAGTGTTGCATTACTTATTGAACTGCCCTCGTATAATGTTCATTAATGTTAAAATTAATTCTGTATACATACACTGTAAACAGACACGATCCGCAACATTTTCACAAAAGGAAAAGGTAATTCAGATCGTCTATGCAACATGTAACTAAGTAAATAACTAACAGTTCTAGAATATGTACTGTTATCTCACACAGTAATTCGTTCACTGACCGCCGCAGCGTCTTCTTGAATATGACAGAACTATAGCATTCATTGTCCGCAGCTCCTGGTCTCGCGGTAAGGTTCTCGATTCCCGAGCCCAGGTGAGCCGTGTTAAAAATTGCTGTTTTGAAGTGCGCGCCGCAGCGCGTAGTGCGAAGCAGTCGCCCTCCGTTTATGGCGGTGGCGCCGCTGTGGCAGTCGCCCTCCGTTTCTGGCGGTGGCGCCGCTGTGGCAATCGGGCAGTCGCAGCTTTGGTGTCTCCTTCAGGTTGCCTGTTCACGTGCATTTAAGGGACGCTATGAGCTCGCCAGTCGGTCAGTCTGCGTCAGTCTCTCGTCCCCAGCTTGCTAGTCTGTCTCTCGTCCGCATTTCTTAGGCAGTTAGTGTCTGTCTGTCGTTCGGAATGCTAGTATGTCTCTCGTTCGGATCAACCTTTAAAGCCGGCAAAATGAGAGTCTTTCCACTCCGCCAGTAGGGGAACACGGCGAGTGGTCACCCGGTCGGGGCTTAGTTCCAGCATCTGAGTCTGCGCGTTAGGGCGCCAGTCTGCTCGAGTTTGTTCAGGCAATGGTCATTGGCGGTTGGATCGGTCGGTTGGTCGGTCGCGCACTGAGACACAAGATTACTTGTCCGTCTTGAGTGTCGGCGCATGTGAGGTCGCCACGTGAGGCCAGTGGGTCGCGGCGTATAGCGAGGTGTAGTGACTTCCGGGTCGACACGAGAGCAACAGGAGCCAACCCACATCAGTCTGGCCGGTGCGAGCTGCGACGCCGTGAGACGGGAGATCGGCGTGCCTTCCTGTGTCCGTTGAAGCGGCTGGCAGTGGACGGTTCGGGAGAGCGATTTGGGGGTGCTGCGCCAGGTCTTCTCGAGAAATCGCAGTTTATTAGAAATTTGCACCAGTGTAGTCTTTCAGAGGCTGTTGTGAGCGGTCGTAACTACGGCCGTGTCAAAAGGGAACGGCAAGGTTCTCTGTCCGAAAGCTCATACAGTCAATACTTGTTTGTTTCTGCTTCTGAATAAATTGTAACTTTGATATTTAAAGGGTGCTTTCTGAATATAATTTTAAATCTGTTTCTTTTAAAAAATGCTTTTAGGCAATAATAAAGTGAATAAAATTCCCATTTGTTAAAAGGAATTTGGTTATGATTTCATCAGTTACTCCCTGGTAACTAATTCCCTGCTTACATAGTGTGATTAAATGTGTTAATGTTCTTGATGAATCGCTAGTAAATAAAATAAATTCTTAAGAATATTCTTTGTAAATAAATCACGGTGCACCAGAGTCCCGGGTTCGATTCACTGTGGGATCAGGGATTTTCACCTGCCCCGAGGTGACTGAGTGTTGTTGTGTCGTCTTCATCATCATCGTCATTACGGTCGGAGGAAGGTAACGGCAAACCACCTCCGCTAGGACCTTGCATAGTACGGCGGGGCGGATCTCCGGCATAGTTCCACTACGCCCTGTCAGGCAGCATGAGACTTCATTTCCATAACATTCGTTCATTCATCACAGTAATCTACATCAAAGATATACACTAAATATCCAATAAGCGTCCGCAGCTCGTGGTCGTGCGGTAGCGTTCTCGCTTCCCGCGCCCGGGTTCCCAGGTTCGATTCCCGGCGGGGTCAGGGATTTTCTCTGCCTCGTGATGAGTGGGTGTTGTGTGATGTCCTTAGGTTAGTTAGGTTTAAGTAGTTCTAAGTTCTAGGGGACTGATTACCATAGATGTTAAGTCCCATAGTGCTCAGAGCCATTTAAATCATTTCAATCCAAAAAGCGCGCTCTACGAACGAAGATCCCAAAATGCGAGACGAAGAATATTCCATTTAGATGAATTCGCAACAGTTTCGGTTCATGCTGTCAACAATCCTAAACTGTTATTTATTCGTCCCATGACACATTGTGGAGGGACCTGTTGTTTAATTCGGGACCCAAGCTCACTTACGAATACAATGAACTATTACCTACAATCTATTCTGTTTGTGCTGTATGATAATTTATTACTCTATGAAAGTTTCGACCCGTTATCTCTTACTCTGTGTAACTTCCAAACACCTGTTCTTCTAGCCAAAAACTCACTGATAGAGCTCAAATACCTTCCCTGTTCTTCTAGCCAAAAACTCACTGATAGAGCTCAAATACCTTCTGTCTGTTCCACTACACCGACTTCGTACTTCAAAAATGGTTGAAATGGCTCTGAGCACTATGGGACTCAACTTCTGAGATCATCAGTCCCCTAGAACTTAGAACTACTTAAACCTAACTAACCTAAGGACATCACACACATCCATGCCCGGGGCAGGATTCGAACCTGTGACCGTAGCGGTCTCGCGGTTCCAGACTGCAGCGCCTAGAACAGCACGGACACTTCGGCCGGCCATTATATTTCGACGTGCTGTTCTTCACATCCTTCAACAGCTAACCGAGAGGCGTTTCCCGTTGGCAATATTACTCATTGCACAAAACTTTTATTAATGTTACATGTCAAAATGCAGAACGAAGATAGTTAATATCTGAGTTTATCACATGTACCAAAATGTAATCAGCCGATCATTCAATGAGAAATGCTTGTATTTGTGTTTTCTCTTGCGATCATTTGGAGTTAATATAGTACCAAGACATGCAGGAATGTCATTGATCACTCTCCCATTTAATATAACAGTAATCCATATTACATACATGAAAGTGCAGAATTAATCGACGAATTCCCAGATCACCAATGAAGTGAATTGCAGATAGTCAGTGCCGAGAACGAAAAGGCGTAATTGCCATGTATTTGACCATTCTTTCTGGTAGCACTGTAGCTGTTGCGATACAGCTTTTCGTCAAGTACTGATAGTACTATTTTGTCTGCTACGAGTATAAACATATGTTCAGAGGCTACTGAACCATAGGAATTCATCCCATTTGTTGTATATTTGAACGAATGAAGTGAACTGACCTAAAGTTTTTCACGTCCGAGCACAGAGAATATTTCCCACGACAGTTTCTTCCATGTATACTGAAAACTATACAACAATCTTCCGCAACGTCGTTTCAGGTCTCATATCACCGTCAATCACGTTGCCTGCGATTGACAATGGCACAGGCACTGCGCACGTGTCGAGCAAATCAATGGACTACACTTCTCGTAACGAAACAGGAGCTTCAAAAATGTTTCAAATGGCTCTGAGCACTATGGGACTCAACTTCTGAGGTCATTAGTCCCCTAGAACTTAGAACTAGTTAAACCTAACTAACCTAAGGACGTCACACACATCCATTCCCGAGGCAGGATTCGAACCTGCGACCGTAGCGGTCTTGCGGTTCCAGACTCCAGCGCCTAGAACCGCACGGCCACTTCGGCCAGCAAACAGGAGCTTCACTGATACTACTTCTACGGGAAATTATCCTGTTCATATAAAAATTTTAATAATAAAAGGAGTTCATTTTTTAAATTGAATTAGAATTTTCCAAGGAAACTTAAATTAAAACTGAGCAAAGTTGATACGTTTCTAATGAGCATTATATTTCAAGTTTAGAATCTTGGGATAACTAAAAATGTAAAATCTTCGTTCTTACCATAATTTCCTGAACATTACACTCTAAGCTATAAACTCCTCCCGAACAGGTCATGAGGGCCCAAAGGTACCGACCGGCCTAAGTGTCATCCTCAGATCATAGGCGTCCCTGGATGCAGATGTGGAGGGGCACGTCGTCAATACACCGCTCTCCCGGCCGTAAGTCAGTTTCCGAAACCGGAGCCGCTACTTCTCAATCAAGTAGCTCCTCAGATTGCCTGAGTGCACCCCGCTTACCAGCAACGCTCGGCAGATCGGATGGTTACCCATCCAAGTGCTAGCCCAGCCCGACATCGCTTAACTTCATTAATCTGACGGGAACCGGTATTACCATTGCGGCAAAGCCATTGGCTGAACATTACACTGTATCGGACTGAAAATATTACTGACATTCATCAAAACATGTAAACACGGCTCTAGAACGACTGTGTCCGCAGCTCGTTGACTAGTGGCTAGCGCTGCTGTCTCTGGATCACGGGGTCCCGGGCTCGATTCCCGACCGGGTTTGAGATTTTCTCTGCCCGGGAACTGGCTGTTTTGTTGTCCTCATCATTTCATGATCATCATTTGTGACAGTAACTAGATTGGATTTGAAAAAAATTCACTGTGTAAAAATTGGTACTTTGTACGGGGACTGATGACCTTGAATCTGAACTCCCCACAAACCAAACACAAGCACAACGGCTGTGAAATAATAGAGAATGACTAGTTCTGGGACATTAAACGCCAGCCTACATACATCTGGCAGATTTAAAGTTTTTAGGCGGTCTAAATGCTTGACCAACGAAAATCCATCTACTCTTTACCGATTGGTCGTAGCCAACTGGCTCAACTGTGTATACTAAACGATCTGCATATTTTACAGGCGCATTACACAAAACAGCACAAATTCGACAGCCGCGCGGGATTAACCGCGTGGTCTAGGGCGCTGCAGTCATGGACTGTGCGGCTGGTCTCGGCGGAGGTTCGAGTCCTTCCTCCAGCATGGGTGTGTGTGTTTGTCCTTAGGATAATTTAAGTTAAGTTGTGTGTAAGCTTAGGGACTGATGACCTTAACAGTTAAGTCCCATAAGATTTCACACACACTTGAACAAAAGGAATTTGAATAAATATGTAAACGAAAGCATTAACACAAAAAGCTTCAATAATGCATTTCTATATTGTAAAAGATGAAGAAAACGTAACACGTACACTTACGTAAAAGCTACGAGAATGGAAGCCGTGAGAAAAGAGACAGTATTCGCAAAAATTGATCTATACGTTCAGTAATTTCACAATCAGCGTTATACTCAAGGACAGTCCAGTCAGCAAACACGTCACTGCACGTTCCCGTTTTGTAATTTTAAAGTTACTTTGTGAGGTAATGGTCCACGGTAGGAAGCATTTTAACGTATTTGTATTTTAGCTTTACAGTCCCCAACATTTATCTAAAACAGTCCATTTTATAAAGCCAAAACAGTGTCAAAAGCGGCTGCTCAAAAGACGACAATCCCTAGCTTACGAGCAACAATAATCAGTATAATCAAATGTCCAAATGTGTGTGAAATCTTATGGGACTTAACTGTTAAGGTCATCAGTCCCTAAGCTTACACACTACTTAACCTAAATTATCCTAACTACAAACACACACACCCATGCCCGAGGGAAGTCTCGAACCTCCGCCCGGACCAGCCGCAGTGACTATGACTGCAGCGCCTGAGACCGCTCGGCTAATCCCGCGCGGCTTAGTATAATCAGTTTCTGCACTTCTCTCCAGGCTTGTTTGTTAACACTTCACACAATAATCGAAGACGTCATGCTTTTACTCCAAAGGGAACTGATTCGATGCGTCATATGCCATATTAGTTTTAGCATGTTTAGCTGTCTTGTATCACAACTTGCAGTACGTCGTTTCAAGTAACGGAGCATTGAAGATTTATCACAAACACATCACCCCTATCATTAAATGTCAGTGTCACATCAATGATATACGCCTTGAAGAGACATCGTGAAACTTAAGACAACAGACCAACCTTACATCAGAATGGCGAAGAGTAATGGGTGACGTCATGAGTATCCCTACTTCATGCAAGTAGGTTCATAGGTTCCCTGTCAGTTTCGTGTTATTATTTAATTTTTTTCTCATCATAGCGATGTTAACACATTATAGGACTTCCTTGTAAATGTAGTACAAGTATGTTCAGCAAAACAGATGTTATTTATATTTCCGTCTGTTTAGGAAGATGGAGACTGAAGTATGTGGCTGTTTATTTCCGAATATGTGGCGATTTTCGTTTGTGTGGTTAGTCGAAACCTAAAACGACAGCTTAAATCACTGCGATTCAAGTGAGCAGCAATAAAATTCCTATTATTCACTGTCACTATTATTTTTCTGTTTATTTCCGAATATTTAGTGATTTTCTAGTGTGTGATAAAGCAGGAACGTAAGAGGACAGCTTAAATCACTGCGACAGTTATAATTTCTCGCCTGTCACAAATTTTAGTCTGTCCATTGTCGAATATGTCCCTATATTCGAGGATGTGGTTGGACAGGAACCTAAGAAGACAACTTAAACTGCTGCGAGTAAAAAGATCGCCACTGACACGTTTATTTTTTTGTCATAAATATTTATCTGTTTGAGAAGAGGGGGGAGGGAGAGCAGCCTTTGTGCATGCGCAAGGTTCTCGTAAGGTGCTTCTTCCGTCACCTTCATTTGGAACAGATGCGTATTGTGGGGTTAACTTCTTGTCAAAGTGACCTGTTGATACCTTAGCCTTGTCTCTCACCTAACATATTGCATTAAATACAATTTAATACTAATACACAGCTTTATGTAAAAAGTAATATCTTAACACCACTTGAATAAATGTTTAAGCGGACATTGGAAGAAAATGAAAAAAATCAATTTCTTAGATGGTAGCTACAGAACTATAGCGAAAGAAACACAAAATCTGCATTATTGGCATTCACTTTCATCTTAAAAGAAAATAAGAAAAGGTGGAAGTGGAAAAAAAATATTGGCTTGTAGTAATAATACGCTCACAGTCTGTATACACACTGAGAAATGAATTACGCGTTCTGAATTTTCTCTAGGGTGACATACTTCAATGTTCCTGCTGAGAGAGAGGGCAAGACTCTCTCACTCTCTCTCTCTCTCTCTCTCTCTCTCTCTCTCTCACACACACACACACACACACACACACAAACACACACACACAAACACAAACACTGGAGCGCACATGCTCAGAGAGAGAGAGAGATGAGGTATTGACAATTCTGATGTAAGATAAATTGCAATGTAGTCCCCCGCGAAATCCCTTGAATTTTCTCAGAAACTACGACAGGAAGCATTCTTTGTATCATCCATCTGTTACTTTTTAACCTCACATCATTTTCTTGACGAAATATAAAGGGCCAAGGAGGATGTACGTTTTCAGAACTGTAGATCAAAACTTGGAATGACATCTTTCCATAGTGTTTATTTTCATCTTATTAGAAAGAAAGGAACTAAACAAAACGTTTTAGTGTACAGAAACGTCATTCTAGGTGTTATAACACTCTGTTCAGTTTTACGAAGTTATCAAACGTGCAACCGTCTGATCCTGCAACAACGTTCTGTCAATTTTATAACGAAAGTCAATGATTTTCTTCTATATGCTTTTCCTGTTGCATTGACGTAAGTCGTTCGGTATTTTAAACGATAACCATCTTCATATAGGAGCATCGGTGACTGTCTGTTCAGAGTATAAGAATGACAAAGGTTACAATAAAGATCCGCTTCAACAAATCATGTTGGCCTGTCCGTTGAAGTCTTGTGTTGAATTTGACGTTTTGATGGAAAAAATCAATACCCTTACGTCAATTGAAACACAGTAGAAAAAGAAAAGCGTGTTAAAAACAAATGGAATGAAAATCCAAGCGCTATACCAGCATATTTACGGAGCAGACATTGCTGTGTTAAACGTATGTGTAGTAAGCAACATTTTATGAAACAAAAAGGTAGTAACCTCTAATTTTTTCTCGATGTCATTGATTCCTGCTGTTCTTTCGGCTGATATGTCGAGTTTCTGCTTTTATTTTATGGATAAAATGGAACACGCAGAGGCTCGCCATTAAAAGGATAGTATGCATGACGCTTACGTTATCGTGGCCACTACAATGGTTTTCTGCCCGAACTGTAAATAAAAAAGTTTCACTGGATGCCATTACACGTCTGATTTAACTGTTTACACTGCAGGATAGTATAAAACGGTCTTAAATATAATGAACTGGCTCTCATCCTATCTTTTCACACGATGAAAAAGCAAAGGAATGTACTACTACTACTACTGCTAACTGAAGCTCATATCAAGCTAACCACCGTAGATAATAATGAAGCTGACATCCTAGTAATCTGATACCCAAACGAGTGAGCGTCGATACATAGAATAAGGGCAAATATTGTGAAAGGACTTCGTAATATGGTGCCCAGATGATCGTCTTTAGGCTTCCTGACGCGTTGCTACGTTTGAGTGTATTCCTGTCGTCAGCGAGTCTCGGTAGAAGTAATGGAAAGGTCTGGGTCTGATTTCACTGTTTTGGATACGAACCATATGCTGTGGCGGATGGAAGAATAAATGGGGTTTTTTATAGAAACATTTTAGATACGAGATCGGTGTCTGTACTGTGGTAACAATTCTGATCCGTTGATTTTTTATATCAGCATGGTAATACTCTTATCCACTACAGTATCGTTGTCAAAGACAAATTAGTAGGCTGTCTGGAGGAACCAGCTCAAAGTCATGACCTGAGCATGGATGAAATAGAGAACTGGTATATAATCACGTCACTGGAAGACTTTACAACAATTACTCTTTATTGTTTAGTAAAAAGGAAGAAACATTCACCTGTACTGTATCAAAACTTAGTAGAACGACCAAAGCTATTTAATGCGATTTACGCGTCAGTGTCACCAAACTGTAATGAATTTCAGAATCTATTTGTGCATCAGACACAGTATGCAGAAACACTTATGTCGCTTAACTTTTCCCGGCGAATCGAATGTTCAAATAACTTACGGGTTTGCTGCCGCATGACGTCGTCGAACACCGCCGATATTTCGACAGGAGCACACCCTGCCATTCTCAAGGCACAAATGCAAGGAAGAAAAAATGTGCAAGCAAATTTAATACCTCGGTTCATAGAGGATAAACAAGGAAGACACCACACACAGAGCAAGTCTCAACACAGCCAGAGATAACCAACATCAGAAATATCGATGGTTACTATTAATCAACAGGTGAGGTAGCAATAATTCTGTCCCTCTGTTTTCTGATGAGAGCCAGAGCCGGATTCCAAGCAGCATTTAAACAAAATCCACCATCTCTGTTAATAGGGTTACTTGATAGTCTCATTTCAACAGCTTCCTTAATAACACTATCCCAATCGCTTGACGTGCAACCCAGAATCTCCGTGTTGTTTTATTCCATAGGATGACCGGTGTCAAGGCAATGTTCTGCAATAGCGGATTTGCTCGGCTGTTGTAAGCTGTTGAAATCAGATTATCAAGCAAGATTCCTTCCTTGTTTATCCTCTATGAACAGAGGTATTACATTTGCTTGCACATTTTTTCTTCCTTGCATTTGTGCCTTGAGAATGGCAGGGTGTGCTCCCGTCGAAATATCGGCGGTGTTCGACGGTGTCACCCGGCAGCAAACCCGTAAGTTATTTGAACTTATGTCGCTGTTCATCTTATAAACTGTATATTTAAGGACAGGGATTTCCACTTGAAAAGTAATCGGTTGTGAAAGTCAATATTAGATCTTCTAGCACCTTCCACAATATTGTAACATCACGGGTGTCCACAACCTTCGACTATTCGTATCATAATAGAGAGCGGAGAAGAGCGCGGAGAACCAACGAAGTGCCTTTAGACGCCTTCAAGGTAGGCTCTTTCGACTACGATACACACAGTTAAGAATCAATTGGAGGAAGTCATTGAGGACTGCTTATAAAGCACTCGGCTTCACTTCCATGGCAGTGCGCGATCACCACATGTCTCTCTCTCTCGCTGTTATTTGCAACAAAACTTCTCGCGGAAATATTTCTCTGCCTACATATTTACTTGCGGAAAACAAAT
The DNA here is from genome assembly GCF_021461395.2 of Schistocerca americana. Taxonomy (NCBI): domain Eukaryota; kingdom Metazoa; phylum Arthropoda; class Insecta; order Orthoptera; family Acrididae; genus Schistocerca; species Schistocerca americana. Next base: position 824,064,595 of record NC_060119.1, read on the forward strand.
GTTTGAGTTTAGAGTGTTTAATGCTGTGGCGCTTCTCCACATGCCCATACATATGTCTTTAATATAGAACGCCATTTCGTTAATGACTCTTTCATTACAATTTTTATATATATCTTATAATCAAACATAGATTACAATCATTATGCACAAAACAAGCAAAAGATGCACAGACTCACACATATCACCAGTCGTAGATACAAAATATTCACGTTGAACAAAAGCTTATGATGTTTTATGTTTGGATGACAGTCTGCTGCTGGTTAGGATACATTGGGGAGGAGGCAGTTCTTTTTTATTTCTGCCTCAACTATCGTTTTGTTTTTGGACAATATATACATTTCATGGTCATTTCACAGTTGCAATTCCCTTAATTCTGTCCTCTTCAGTTTCAAAGCCGCGCATCTAATTACAGCTTTATTGTAACGTTAAAAGGCTCGAAAGTTCTAAAGGTTAATTATTTTCAGACGTTAATATGGAAATAATATTTGGTTTACTCAAAGAAATGAGTTATGCTGTTTTCTGCTCAAAAAGGCAGGCGGTCCCACGAGAAGCAGTGAGACACCCCGGGAGAGAAATTAAACTTTTAAATTGCATCGCAGCCGTCTGTCTGATGGCAAGGCCTTTACTTGGAATTTAATGTGGAGCTAAATTAAATGCCACGCGTTTTCAGGAAAAAATAGAACCGTGTCAAGAATTTATTTCCAAAAATTCACCTATTAATCATCCTGATATAGTGTAACGAAAGTCTTACGTTACTAACACGGACTACTATTTATCAATAAGACAAAAACTTCAGTACAATTAATAAAACTGTACGCGAGGTTTTTCTGTTTGATACTGATTAATATTTAGATGGATCTTTCCCGTGGCGCTCCGCAATGCTACATGATTCTCTTACACCACTAGGCAGAAAGTACATGCATCAGAAAATGTTTTGCATCACCCCAGTTCCCAGAACTCCTGAAGATAGACGTTGACTACGGATGGTGTCACCGCCAGCCACCACACTTGCTAGGTGGTAGCTTTAAATCGGCCGCGGTCCATTAGTACATATCGGACCCGCGTGTCGCCACTGTCAGTGATCGCAGACCGAGCGCCACCACACGGCAGGTCTCGAGTGGCGGACTAGCACTCGCCCCAGTTGTACGGACGACTTTGCTAGCGACTACACTGACGAAGCCTTTCTCTCATTTGCCGAGAGATAGTTAGAATAGCCTTCAGCTAAGTCCATGGCTACGACCTAGCAAGGCGCCATTAGCATTATATTGCATTTATCTAGAGAGAGTCTCACTTGTATCATCAAGAACGCTGTATACAAATGATGGATTAAAGTTAAGTATTCCAGCAGCTACGTACTTGTCTTTATAGAATTCATTACGTATCCTGTTTCAGACCTAACGCCCGCCTGCGTGAGTTAGCGCGTGCATCTTGGCCGCCTCTTTCAATTAGTGTGCGTAGTGTTGGCAAGTCTGCCGACACTACATATTGTATCACAGACAGAGTCCCTTTGACTCTTCAGAGATGTCACTAAACCCACCCAAAGATCTAAAAAACCACGCATGAGCAGCGCTCATTAGACGGAGGGGGTTCGACAGCCGATGAGTTTCAGTCTTTCCACCAGGAAGGAGGTACACGGCTCAAGTTGTCTGTAGTTCAACCATGCCTAGACGCTCAATACCGTGGTTCGATCGCGTCCGCATTGTTACTTTGTGCTAGGAATGGCTCTCAACAAGGGAAGCGTTCAGGACTCTCGGGGTGAACCAAGCGATGTTGTTCGGACATGGAGGAGATACAGAGAGATAGGGTTGATGACATGCCTCGCTCAGGCCGCCCAAGGGTTACTAATGCAGTGGATGACCGCTACCTACGGATTATGGCTCGGAGGAACCCTGACAGCAACACCATCATGTTGAATAATGCTTTTCGTGCAGTTACAGGACGTAGTGTTACGACTCAAACTGTTCTCAACAGGCTGCATGATGCGCAACTTCACTCCCGACGTCCATGGCGAGGTCCATCTTTGCCACCACTACACTATGCAGCGAGGTACAGATGGACCCAACAACATGTTTAATGGAACGCTCAGGATTGGCATCACGTTCACTTCATCGATGAGTGTCGCATATGCCTTCAACCAAACAATCGTCGGAGACATGTTTGGAGGCAACCCTGCTGCTTCGGGGTGGCATTATGTTGGGCCGATGTACGCCACTGGCGGTCATGAAAGGCGCCGTACCGGCTGTACGATACGTGAATGTCATCCTCCGACCGATAGTGCAACCATATCGGCAGCATATTGGCGAGGCATTCTTCTTCATGGACGAAAGTTCCCACACCCATCATGCACATCCTGTGAATGACTTCCTTTAGCTAACGACATCGCTCGACTAGAGTGGCCAGTATGTTCTCCAGACATGAACTCTATCGAATATGCCTGTGATAGATTGAAAACCGCTGTTTATGGACGATGTGACCCACCAACCACTCTGAGGGATCTTCGCCGAATCGCCGTTGAGTGAGACAATCTGGACCAACAGTGCCTTGATGAACTTTTGGTTAGTATGCCATGATGAATACAGGCATGCATCAATGCAAGAGGACGTGCTACGGGGTATTAGAGGTCGCGGTGTGTACAGCAATCTGGACCACCACCTCTGAAGTTCTTGCTGTATGGTGGTACAACATGCAATGAGTGGTTTTCACGATCAATCAAAAGTGTGTAAATGGTGTTTTTACTGATCTCTATTCCAGTTCTCTGTACAGGTTCCGGAACTCTCGGAACCGAGGTGATGCAAAACTTTTTTTTGATGTGTGTATATTGTGTGGGGTGAGGAACTCAAGCTGAGAGTTTTCATTTTCTTTATGTTTAGCCAAATCACTTCCTCAGCTATATACGCTGACGAAAAAAAAAGTATCACCAAAATAATTAATGTAGAGTGATGATATTTCGGGAATACATTTGTTTCGGTCACATATGTAAGTGACTAACACTCCAAGATCACAAGATAATGAAAGCGCGAGATAAGCCGTTGACTGCAATTAATGTGAAATGCCGGTACATTTATATTAATAACCAACGTAACGGCCGGAACGTTGAGTGCAAGCATGCAAACGTGCATGCATTGGTCTGTACAGGTGCTGGGTGTCATTCTGTGGGATGGAGTTCCATGTCTGTTGCACTTGGTTGGTGATTACAGGGACGGTTAACGCTGTTTGTGGATCGCGCTGGAGTTATCGTCCGATGATGTCGCATATGTGCTCGGCTGGTGACAGATCTGGTGGTGGGGCACGCCGAGGCGACATGTTGAAGTCTGTAGAGCATGTTGGGTTACAATTGCAGTACGTGAGTGATTATTATTCTATTGAAAAATACCCTCTGGAATGCTGTTCACGAAGACAGCACACCGAATCACCAGACTGACGAACAAATATGCAGTCGCGGTACATGGGATAACCAAACGAGTGATCCGGCTATCAAACGAAATCGCACCCCAAACCATATGTCCAGATCTTGGTCCAGAGTGTCTAACACGCAGGCATATTGGTTCCAGGTCCTCTACTGGCATCCTTCTAACCAACATATGGCCATCACTCGGAGCGAGGCAACCAGTTTTCATCAGAAAATACAATCGACCTCCAGCCTGATCCACAGTAAGCTCTCATTTGGCACAATTGAAGTAGAAAATTATAAGGCTATGGGGTCAGCGTGATGTACGCTACAGTGCACCTGGCTCGGAGCTGTCCTCGAAGTAACCGATTTGTAGTACTCCGGTGTGTCGCTATGGCACGGACTGCCGCTCAAATTGCTGCTTAAGATGCAGTACGATGCGCCAGAGTCATACACCGAACACAATGGTCTTCTCTCTTGGTAGTGCCACCTGGCCGTGCGGCGAAAGTATTTCTGCAGTATCGTAGAAAGAACATCCAGCTTTTCGTAGCACTAACACGACTTCATTTAAACTCAGTGAGTTGTGATAATGGCGTCTCTGTTGTCTTAAAGGCATTCTTCACAAACATCAACTAACCACGTCTAATCTCACTGGTGACTAATGCTCACGACTATTACATCGTGTATATAAAGCAAACCTGATTTGCATCCTTATAGTGGCCCTATTAGCCCCATTTATAAACGACTGGTGCGAGATTTGAATAGGTGTAATCTTTTAAATAAAGGTACACTCCTACCAACTTCCGTTTATATTGCAGAACTCCTCCTTGGTGTTGCGATTTTCTTCCGCCATTGTGTATATAATAAGGATACATCTTCTGCAAATCAATTAAAACAGGATGATGGTCTCATCACAGGAATTTTCGTACGTCTTTCTAAGCCAATTCTGTTGAGAGGTTAGCTGACGCGAAACACATATTCCTGAATTCACAGCCTATCTTGTTAAAGGTTGTGTTCACGTGCGTGGCTTTTATAGTTGGGCTTCCGGAAGGTTGGAAATTTAGATTTGTAGATTTACAATATTCAGCACTTGCGTATCACTAGTGCGGCACGTCAGTCCGTTCACGTCACTTTACTTTCCATACTCTAAGGTCTTTTTGTCAATGGTTCTCAGTAAGCAATTATTCTGACATTTAATACTAGTATGTGAATTTACTGCTGCTGTCTTTGACTACTGCTCAGATTGCACCCCTCAAGAGGATATTGCCATTTTACTTCCTGGTTTGATGCATATTTATAGAGATTGGAGATATCTGGTGACATATTAGCGTCATCAGTGTCTCTCGCTGCTTAACAGGCATATTTCTGACGTCTCCAAGGATAAAGTTCTTCAGCAATAAACGTTTATAGTTGCAGTGAATGTTTAACCATTCAAATACTGGCAAATGATCAGTGGGAAATAGAAGAGATAGGAAAACACTCAAACAAGTGGTGGTACTGAGAGAAGGTGCTGTGTTTTCCGTTCTTATTAAAGGCTTAGTCTTTGCTCCACCACCTGCAGCGTAGTTCCCCAGTGGGCTCTCATAGATCTCCTCCCACTATACAGGGTTCTGCGTCCGCCTTAAAATAAACCACATTGTATTTATTTAATTCTCCAAACTACTTTCGGCAAAATACAGTGATCTTCAGTTGGTACTTGTTTCTCAGTGACAAATGTGTCTTGTTATTGTGTTGAGTAACGACGGTGGTAGGGAGGAGTTACTTTATATCATCCATTCCACTTATGGAGGCCTCATAGGTAGCCCTCCTTGTTGCAGACAAAAGTTATAGTTGAAAGTAAAATAATTTTCCTCTATGATTAGCTTTAGGATGAATAAGTTTTCACTTACGTGCCTGAGGTTTTATTGCTTTTCGGTTGTCAAGTAATACATATAGTTTCTTCTGTCAGTATTTGTGTGTATATATATTACACAGGGCACAACGGACGAACATGATCGCAAGCACGCTCTACCCCTACCACCACGTACCACCCCCGCCCCCCCCCCCCCCCCGGTCCCTCACAGAGTCCTATGCAAGTGACAGAAGTCGGCGAATTCCTGCAAAGTTTTCAAAATTTCTCACGATACGCGATAAATGTCGCGAAACATGTCAACAGCAAGGCTCGGTAATATTTTAATTACCGCCAAATATAAAAGCTAATATTTCCTGTCATTTCCGGAGAATATGAAGCCGACCAGTTCGGGTTAGTATATGTCAGAATACATTACAACCTAGTATCTACCCAATCTGTATCACAACACAGACGCAAATACCAATTTCAAAAACACGGACGTTTTTAAGTTCGCATTTTCGTAGTCTATGAACTGAAGACGTAAAGTCTGTAAATGATTTCGCGATCATGTTATGGGACTTTATTCGCAAAAGCCCGTCTTCTCCACACAAACGTTACGTTTCACAATTGCAAGTTTCAGCCATTACCATCTTCAGATCTGTTACAAATAGAAAAACAGTGGACTAACTAAATAAGTTCAATTAACTGCAGCAAAATCGACTGCAGGTGTAGTGATACATAGAAAATAGAAATATTAATATGATTAACAGGTATGCATACCAGCCACACACAACATGAAAATATTCTGATGTATCAGCGTCAAAATCTACATTCTAGGTACAGAGTAAGTACTGGTTATGGCCAAGATATGATCGTCATTTGTGACAGTAACTAGATTGGATTTGAAAAAAATGCGCTGTGTAAAAATTGGTACTTTGTACGGGCACTGATGACCGCGAATTTGAACGCCCTACAAACCAAACACAAGCACAACAGCTGTGTAATAATAGAGAATGACTAGTTCTAGGATGTTAAACGCCATCCAACATACATCTGGCAGATTTAAAGTTTTTAGGCGGTCTAAATGCGTGACCAACGAAAATCCATCCACTCTTTACTGATTGGTCGTAGCCAACTGCCTTAACTGTGTATGCTAAACGATCTGCTTATTTTACAGGCACATTACACAACACAGCACAAATTCGACAGTCGCGCGGGATTAGCCGCGGGGTCTGGGGCGCTGCAGTTATGGACTGTGCGGCTGGTCCCGGCGGAGGTTCGAGACCTCCGTCCTAAATGGGTGTGTGTGTTTGTCCTTACGATAATTTAGGTTATGTAGAGTGTAAGCTTGGGGACTGAAGACCTTAGCAGTTAAGTCCCATAAGATTTCAAACGTACTTCAACTTGAACACATTCGACTAGCTATTTGAATAAATATGTAAACGAAAGCATTAACACAAAAACTCAGGTCAATAGAGAGCACTAATGCTAATGTGCACGGGTAGCCCGTATCGAAAATTCAGTACTTAAAATACAGTCTGTGCATGCGTCAGTTAAAATTACTTCATATGCCAAATGAGTGCCTGACAATAAAACGACGACTCACATAAAATATGTGTAAATAAAGCTCACATTTAAAATTCACGTAAAATGTGTAAAGGGTAGCAATAGAAAGCTACTAGCCTGGCAAAGTAAATAACACATAATTATATGAAAGCCAGATTACACAGTTTAATAGTAACTTGACATTTAAAAACCAAAACCTTTCAGCACCTCAAACAAATATAGCCGAAAGTTTAAGATAATTAAAGAGACAGAGGGAATTAAAATCTCTGTAGTCGATGACACGTGCGATGTGGAATCTCAGTGTCGCCGCTTCGTGGCTTCTCTGTAAGAAGTCTTTGTCTTTCCTTTGGCGGAAATTGCGCAGTTCTGTGCACCGACAACCAGGGGCGAAGAGACTGGGCCTTCTTCCGAAAGCTCCACCACAGGGAAACAGAAACTTCTTACAGAGAAGCCGCGAAACGTGGCCAGTGAGATTCCACTCCGAATGTGTCATCGATTATCGAGACTTAAATTAAGATCATTTTGCCATATGAAGTAAGTTTGACGACTACGATGGCTGCATTTTGACTATTCAATCTACGATACTGGTTACCCATGCACCCAAGCATGCCCTCTACTCTCCTCAGTTACTTGTATAAATGCTGGACCTATCTCGCCCTTCAAATGGCTCTGAGCACTATGGAACTTAACTGCTGTGGTCATCGCCGGCCGAAGTGGCCGTGCGGTTAAAGGCGCTGCAGTCTGGAACCGCAAGACCGCTACGGTCGCAGGTTCGAATCCTGCCTCGGGCATGGATGTTTGTGATGTCCTTAGGTTAGTTAGGTTTAACTAGTTCTAAGTTCTAGGGGACTAATGACCTCAGCAGTTGAGTCCCATAGTGCTCAGAGCCATTTGAGCCATTTGCTGTGGTCATCAGTCCCCTAGAACTTACAACTACTTAAACCTAACTAACCTAAGGACATCACACAACACCCAGTCGTCACGAGGCAGAGAATATCCCTAACCCCGCAGGGAATCGAACCCGGGAACCCGGACGCGGGAAGCGAGAACGCTACCGCATGGCCACGAGCTGCGGACAACCCAGTTAAAATTCGTCGCTGATTCCTTCACTCAGGTTTTTACAGAGGGAAATCAGCTCAGCTTAGGAGGTGGACGCACATTACAGGTTTTGGCGTTGATAGCTATGTCATAATATTTTCATGGTATGAGGCTGTTAATCATGTTAACATTTATACTTTCTGTGTACCACTTGGCCTGTTGTAGATTTTTCTTCGGATGATTGAACTTAATTAGTTACTTCACTGATTACCTATTTGTAACAGATTTGAAGATAGTAGTCGCCACAACTGGTAATTGTGAAAAATATAATTTAGATCATCAAGATGGATGTATACAAATAAAATTTTCGTAGCTGTTAATGACAGCTGTTCATACTGTACCTCTGTAGATGACACGCTGTATGCCGAAAACCGGCAACAACCACAGAAATTATGCAATAAATTTGAAGTAAAAAGCTGCTACAAAATTATTTACACATAAATCTTGAACTAAAGAGCACACACATAATAACATTTCTTCATAATTTCATGTAGTGATTTCAACTTTTCATATTTTTCCAACAAAGGAACCCACTAAAGATGGCGGTAAGTCGTCGAAATAGGTATGAGGAATTAAATAAACGGAAGAGCGTTTGGACCAAGACGGACATACAATCCCATTTTACGTTTATGCTAACACGGACCAACAAGAGAAGAATTCCCTAGCACCTGATGTGGCTGAGGACACGCGACAGGAAGTGTGCCGTATCTTCTCCAAGGCGTACACGCAGGCCAACAAAATAAGAGCTTACTTCAACCTGATGTGACTGAAGATATACGTCATAAAACGGGCCTCACTCTCTCTGGAATGGGGAATACAATAATAAAAAAAATTTTTGCACGAAGGCGGACCCACAATTCCCATTTCACTTTTATGCAGATACGGACCAACAAATGAGGAGTTCGCTACCACCTGGTGCGAATGACGATATATCGCAGGAAGCGCGCCGCACTCTCGTAAGAGCTGTGACACCGACACACATCATCTCCAGACCAGAAACTACCACACTGCGTTCTTTACGCAAACATCTTGACAAAGCCACTTTGGCCTGGTGCTAAAACACTACCTAGGCTCTACTGGGTTCCAAATTGGCGCCTGAGGGCGTACTCATGAGATCCGTAGTGATCACATCAGGAGCGTCAACACACAAGCTTGCGATACACTTAGCTTCAGTTCTGATTCTGTCAACTGGCGAATGTGAGCACCAAGAATTCTGCTCAGTTTAAGAAACAATAACAAAAGCGCAGATTGTACAGCTTATATGCCACGATTAGTTTAACCGTTATGTCACAGTTTACTGTGTTCCACGGAAGCAAACACTGCATGCAACTGGAAAGGAATTTGGGACAATATACACATAACATTTCAGTTTCTTGAGAACGGAGTCTTTCGCGACCGCGCTGTTGTATAAAACAATCACCGATTTGTTGTAGCGCTAGTTCAGGGTAAAATATCAAGCTACCGACTATTACGATGGTAGCAACTGTCTAAATCTCGATGTTTTAGCCTGAGTTGACGCTGCGAGAAGTCTTAGAAAATTGTGTACAATTTTAGTTTCCTAGTGACGGCTACATACTTTCTCTTCGGTTTGTGTTTGTCTATAAGCTGATGACTGTCTACATCATCTGTGGTTGCTAATACATACTCGACATATCTGAAGGACATGGTTCTAGGTTGAGAACCATTGAAATCGACAGTTTTCCATTAAAATATAATCAGAGAGTACTGGAAGATGTAATTATGACACCCTGTGGTCTTTTGCTTCAGTCATGTGTGTGTGTGAATTCCTAAGGGACCAAACTGCTGAGACCATCGGTCCCTAGGCTTACACACTACTTAAACTAACTTAGCTAACTTACGCTAAGAACAACACACACACCCATGCCCGAAGGAGGACTCGAACCTCCGGCGGGAGGAGCCGCGCAATCCCTGACATCGCGTTTCTAACCGAGCGGCCACTCTGCGGGGCTTCAGTCATCATCTCCTTGGTTAAACTGGAGCAGCTCTCTGTTTCCATTATTGCCTACCATCCTCCTCCTGTCAGGGTGGCTGTTGCAACCCCCGCTCCTACAAAACTTTCCTTCCATATTCCACCTGAGAAAACTTTTCAGCAACAACTAAAAGCATATATCTACTCAAACAGTCTATGCCTTCGAATTATTGTTTTTTGTGTGAGGCATTTCGTATCATTTGCTCGTTCAGGACTTCTACTGGCCAAATTCTCCTGGTTTTTAACAGTCTCCCGCAGCACCCCATTACAACTGCTTCTAACAGTTTCCTTCCTGACATCGCCATTGCACAACTTTTCACTGTTCGAAGTATAACTTCTCACAAATTTCTCCTTTAATGTTTTGCTGTTTCGTGGAAGGACGGAACTGAGTAAAAAAAAAAAAAGGTTCAAATAGCTCTGAGCACTATGGGACTTAACACCTGAGGCCATCAGTCCCCTATAACTTAGAACTACTTAAACCTAACTAACCTAAGGACATCACACACGTCCATGCCCGTGGCAGGATTCCAACCTGCGACCGTAGAGGTCTCGTGGTTCCAGACTGAAGCTCCTAGAACCGCTCGGCCACAAAGGCCGGTGGAACTGAGTATTCGCAATATTCTTCGTCATGTATGATGGTTGAAATCTGGTTTCGCAGGACAGAGCGGCTCAGGTTGTAGAAAGGGGGCCAAATCAGTTGCTGCTAGTTGCACAAACATACAAACTTCGTTTGCTAAAAGCACTTAATCACGCATTCCCTTAAAGGAATTCATTAACAATACGGGTGAAGCCCAGAACACAAGTTATTAAAATTGCGTTAAGGAATACACACGGCTGAAGGCCTTAGTTACAAAATAGAAGAACTGAGGGCTTAAGGCTTGGACAACAAGAACTCCAGTAAGGAAATTTTAAGAGGGTTTAGACAAAGACCTGTCAAATTTTAATTTAAGCAAGCTGAAGGCCTAATCTTAAAATATTTCACACAGGGTTCGGATGAAGGCCATATACTGAACATAGAACAACTCAGGGCTTAAGGCCTGGATAATAAATTAAGATAGAGAGAAAATTTTCGAATGATGATTTTATTTTTTTTACTTCAGACAGCTGACGGCTATATCTTAAAATATTCCACATAAGGTTCGCCTGAAGGCCATATACTGAACATTAAAACAAACTAAATTAATACACGGCAGAAGGCCTCACAGAGTACTTGAGACAAAAGAAAATCACAATCCCAAACAACAGAACAGTGGTGCTCAGAAATGTTCCAAGGGTTGGCATTGGGAGGAAACTCTAACAACAGGTTAGGTGAGAGAGGCAGCCAAGCATTAAATAATCGGGTGGCACCACGACCTAGGGACGGCTGAAGAAACAACCAACAACCTAATCAATTCCTTTCCACCCAACCAACTTCACGACAACTGAAAACAACAGCGAGGACGAAGATCGCAGCAGCACTACGACTTGATAACTGGCGTTGAAACACAGTCAAGGCACAATAAACACTCAAAATAAAAAAAAAGGAGAACAACATCAAGCTGTTGAACTACACGCCGTGCCAGACAGCATCAACACAACAAGGAAAACACACTACCGGAAAACTACGCTAACGACCAGTACAGGTAGCCGGGACGTTAACAGCCACAAGGCAGAAGATACCGCTGGTGCACTTCACTAATAAGTTACACTCATTTCAATAGTGAAACACAATACAGAAAGACAGCTGCTAAATTTTCCGACTCCAGCACACCATATGTTGCTGCTTGCAGGAACAGCCCAGGAAGCAACAATTAGCAATGAACGAAGAGATGTCACAGCAGTTGAGGCTTCGTAACAGGTTAACTGATTACTCAACTCCAGTCTCCATGTTCGGAAGGCGACAAACTTTGCAGCTCTCGCAGATAGTGCCACGACAGTGCGTGCACGCCACCAGCAGCCCCGGCCTGATCACACACCACAGAGACTTCCTCGCTGCTCTCTCATAACCGATCGACTATCCACACACACCACCACACGGAAAATATAGCGGTCACACCCAATATGGTACAGCAGTACTAGTATCGATAAACGTTGCTGCTGCCACTGATGAAGGCAAGTGAGCAACTCGTTCAGGTAGTAACTGAAGGAGCATAAGGGGTCACTCGATGGTGAGAAAATTTCAAAAATAAAGAACTGCATCAGCACGAGCCAGCCACGCCTCAGTGGTTTACGTAACTTTTTGGGGGAGAGGACTAACTAGTTGCTACCGGTCTGTAGTCAGTAAACCAGCGACAAAACGAGCTGTTCAGAAGACTGAACGCTTCGACCTGTAAACCTTAAGATCATATCGCTCACAGCCATTCCGAAACCATTCTGGTGCTCAGAAAGATATTAGTAACATGAAAATCCACCAAGAAGTATTTTAAAGGGAAAATTATGTGTGTATTTTGTTTTCTATTGAGCAAATGTGCACTGTGAAGTCAATTGCGTACTGTCTGAAGTTTCCATTCTTTTAAACAAATACCTACGATGGCATGGCTAAAAATACAATATCACTAATCAGATACACCAAGTATTCCTAATTAGCTGATGCTAAGACGGAGCACAGAGATATAGTTCTGCATTATCCTACTTGTTGACGTGTCTGTCCTCAAACAACCGTGACGCTACTCCTGCTCAAGGCTTCTGCTTAATTACTTCTGCTTGGGAGATAAAATCCGTGCCTGAGCGATACTAATTCGGGTATCAGCTCGATGTCGCTGTCAGATATTATATGAGACACATCCAGATGCAGCTTAGACCACGAGAACTTACAATTACCATCCGCTGAAGTCTTTTCATGTGATTAGCTTGATGCTTTCTAATTTTCAATGACTTCGATATCTATTTCATGAACTGTATCAAATATTTTGGGTGGACTTGTCGCCACATGCTTGATGATCTATGTTATTACCCTTACTAATTGACAGTCTGACAGTGGATCACAATTAACAGTTTCACTCCTGTAGCAAAGTACTCCGATAGCAAAGAACTCCAACATTACCATACATGTTATATCCTTCTGGCTCGAGTTTAATACATTTACGTGTTTTATATTCGTGCTTTATTTATGTAGCACTGTCTGCTTCGTGTGTATTAATAGTTTCAGCTCTGCTGCGACTATCTTGTGGCTTAATAAAACTTCCGTTCCATATTTCACAGCATTTAGTGAAAAAACATGTTTTGGTCGTTGAAATGAAACAAGTTTCCAGCTGAAAAAGGTGGATCGAGATATGTATTGTAAAACCTCTGAAGCGAAATTAACATTTTAAATCTCATCGCAGGGCTCACTGCTGACATGGCCTTTTCAAGGAACTTAATAATGAGAAAACTTAAATGCAGCGTCGCCTTAGTTTCACAGTAATGGTTAGCAAGGATTTATTAGTAATACTGAATTTATTGTAGGCACAATTATTGAAGAACAAATTTCACTAGTGTAGTGACAGAAAGTTAACGTGAGTGCTCTTAATATTATTGTAAGATAGAAAAACTGTTTTGTCTCTATAGCAGTGAATAGAGACGAAAAAAATAATCATAGTCAGAAATATGTCGTTGGTTTGAAACATTCTTCTGCAAACGTGTACAGTGCAATGTTATATAAAACATTACGATTAAACTTAGATCTGAAACATACAGTTCGTTCAGCGCGGTTGAAAAGTAGCTAATCTAAAGCCGCGTTGAAGCACGAAGGTCATGCGGCGGTGCAGTTCTTTCCGTCCCTTTACGACGAACCTGCACCTACCTGTGAACATTGTCTCAGCAGATCATCAGTAGGAAAGCCGATTGAAACCTACTGTACTTCGACGTGAACCAGGCTGCAATATAAGTCACTAATCTACGTTTCGGGAGAAAGTTTTCATATGAAATGAAATATTGGAAATTTTGTCCTCAATTAACATATTGTGAAACTTACGTGAACAAGTATCACTGCCAAGCCCATGATAGTCTTAACACAGTCACTCACAATCCCTTTCACTCACGTTAGCAAGTTTATGGTGTTGCATTTCCCGGAAACTTAATAGTTAGACCGTCAGTGAGAGAGCACTTCGATTTCCTGCTGCTAATAAGGCGAGTACACCGTTCGCTTGTAGGGTAAACATAGTCATGTGTAGGGACTGTGGTTGTTGTGAGCGGACGCAAGGAGAATTGGCCACTCTTCGGGGGCAGGTGGAGGCTTTGTCTGTTAGGCTCATCGAGCTCGAGGCGCAGGCGTCGGCTCGTAGTGGCGTTGGGGCAACTGTGGTGAGACCTATGCCTACTTCGGTGGCCTTGGAATCACATGGAGCCCCTGATGTCGCTGCGTCTTCCGGCAGTGAGCATCGTACCGGTCAGCCATCACTCCAGGGTGAATGGCGGACAGTGGTGGGCTCGCGCGTGCCTGGCCGAAAGGCGAAGGTGGGATCTGGCCGCGTGGCAGCTGCCTTACCCCTTTCCAACAGGTACGGGGTGCTTCCTAGTGGTGATGACATCGTTTCCGAGCCACCACAGGATGCCTCGCCTGTTGGGCCAGTGGCCGATTCTCCGGCAAGGTCCCGACAGTCACAGAGGGCGGGCCTATTAGTTATAGGGAGCTCCAACGTTAGGCGGGTTATGGAGCCCCTTAGGAAAATAGCGGGTAGGTCGGGGAAGAATGCCAGTGTGCACTCGGTGTGCTTGCCGGGGGGTCTCGTCCGTAATGTGGAGGAGGCCCTTCCGGCAGCTATTGAACGCACTGGGTGTGACCGGCTGCAGATAGTAGCACATGTCGGAACGAATGACGCCTGCCGCTTGGGTTCTGAGGCCATCCTTGGTTCCTTCCGGCGGCTGGCTGATTTGGTGAAGACAACCAGCATCGCACGCGGAGTGCAAGCTGAGCTTAATATCTGCAGCATAGTGCCCAGAGTCGATCGCGGTCCTCTGGTTTGGAGCCGTGTGGAGGGTCTAAACCAGAGGCTCAGGCGACTCTGCGACTATAATGGTTGCAAATTCATCGACCTCCGTTATTGGGTGGAGAACTGTAGGGCCCCCCTAGACAGGTCAGGCGTGCACTACACACCGGAAGCAGCTACTAGGGTAGCAGAGTACGTGTGGCGTGCACACGGGGGTTTTTTAGGTTAGAGGGACCCCCCCTTGGGCGAAACGATAAAATACCTGACGGCTTACCAGAGAGGACATTATCATCGTTGATAAAGAACGTCCGTCCTCAGAGACCAAAAACAGGAAAAGTCAACGTAATATTGGTAAACTGCAGGAGTATCCAAGGCAAGGTTCCTGAATTAGTATCTCTTATTGAAGGAAATAGTGCGCATATAGTATTAGGAACGGAAAGTTGGTTAAAACCGGAAGTGAACAGTAACGAAATCCTAGACACAGAATGGAATATATACTGCAAGGATAGGATAAACGCCAATGGTGGAGGAGTATTTATAGCAGTAAAGAATTCAATAATATCCAGTGAAGTTATTAGCGAATGCGAATGTGAAATAATCTGGGTTAAGTTAAGTATCAAAGGTGGGTCAGATATGATAGTCGGATGCTTCTATAGACCACCTGCATCAGCAACCGTAGTAGTTGAGCGCCTCAGAGAGAACCTGCAGAACGTCGTGAAGAAGTTTCGTGATCATACTATTGTAATAGGGGGAGACTTCAATTTACCAGGTATAGAATGCGATAGTCACACAATCAGAACTGGAGCCAGGGACAGAGACTCTTGTGACATTATCCTGACTGCCTTGTCCGAGAATTACTTCGAGCAGATAGTTAGAGAACCAACTCGTGAAGCTAACGTTTTAGACCTCATAGCAACAAATAGACCGGAACTTTTCGACTCCGTGAATGTAGAAGAGGGTATCAGTGATCATAAGTCAGTGGTTGCATCAATGACTACAAGTGTAATAAGAAATGCCAAGAAAGGAAGGAAAATATATTTGCTTAACAAGAGTGATAGGGCACAAATCGCAGAATATCTGAGTGACCACCATCAAACGTTCATTTCTGAGGAAGAGGATGTGGAACAAAAATGGAAAAAATTCAGAAACATCGTCCAGTACGCCTTAGATAAGTTCGTACCGACTAAGGTCCAAAGCGAGGGGAAAGATCCACCGTGGTATAACAATCATGTACGAAAGGTACTACGGAAACAAAGAAAGCTTCATCATAGGTTTAAGAGTATTCGAATCATAGCTGATAAGGAAAAGCTGAACGAAGCGAAAAAGAGCGTAAAGAGAGCAATGAGAGAAGCATTCAACGAATTCGAACATAAAACATTGGCAAACAATCTAAACAAGAACCCTAAAAAGTTTTGGTCATATGTAAAATCGGTAAGCGGATCTAAATCCCCTATTCAGTCACTCGTTGACCACGATGGCACCGAAACAGAGGACGACCGAAGAAAGGCAGAAATACTGAATTCAGTGTTCCGAAACTGTTTCACTGCGGAAAATCGTAACACGGTCCCTGACTTCAGCCGTCGCACGGACGCCAAAATGGAAAATATTGAAATAAACGATATCGGAATTGAAAAACAACTGCTATCACTTAGTAGCGGAAAAGCATCCGGACCAGACGAGATACCCTTAAGATTCTACAGTGATTATGCTAAAGAACTTGCCCCCTTTCTATCAGCAATTTATCGTAGATCGCTGGAAGAACGTAAAGTACCTAGCGACTGGAAGAAAGCGCAGGTCGTTCCCATTTTCAAGGAGGGTCATAAATCAGATGCGAATAATTATAGGCCTATTTCGCTTACGTCAATCTGTTGTAGAATAATGGAACATGTTTTGTGTTCTCGTATTATGACGTTCTTAGATAATACAAATCTCCTTCATCATAACCAACATGGATTCCGCAAACAGAGATCATGTGAAACTCAGCTCGCCCTATTTGCCCAAGAAATTCACAGTGCCGTAGACACTGGCGAGCAGATTGATGCCGTATTCCTGGACTTCAGGAAGGCATTTGATACGGTTCCGCACTTACGTTTAGTGAAAAAAATACGAGCTTACGGAATATCGGACCAGGTTTGTGATTGGATTCAGGATTTCCTAGAAGAAAGAACACAACATGTCATTCTTAACGGTTCAAAATCTGCAGATGTAGAGGTAATTTCGGGAGTACCGCAGGGAAGCGTGATAGGACCTTTATTGTTTACAATATACATAAATGACTTAGTTGACAACATCGGTAGCTCCGTGAGGCTATTTGCAGATGACACGGTTGTCTACAAGAAAGTAGCAACATCAGAAGACTCGTACGTACTCCAGGAGGACCTGCAGAGGATTAATGCATGGTGCGACAGCTGGCAGCTTTCCCTAAACGTAGATAAATGTAATATAATGCGCATACATAGGGGCAGAAATCCATTCCAGTACGATTATGCCATAGGTGGTAAATCATTGGAAGCGGTAACGACCGTAAAATACTTAGGAGTTACTATCCGGAGCGATCTGAAGTGGAATGATCACATAAAACAAATAGTGGGAAAAGCAGGCGCCAGGTTGAGATTCATAGGAAGAATTCTAAGAAAATGTGACTCATCGACGAAAGAAGTAGCTTACAAAACGCTTGTTCGTCCGATTCTTGAGTATTTCTCATCAGTATGGGACCCTTACCAGGTTGGATTAATAGAAGAGATAGACATGATCCAGCGAAAAGCAGCGCGATTCGTCATGGGGACATTTAGTCAGCGCGAGAGCGTTACGGAGATGCTGAACAAGCTCCAGTGGCGGACACTTCAAGAAAGGCGTTACGCAATACGGAGAGGTTTATTATCGAAATTACGAGAGAGCACATTCCGGGAAGAGATGGGCAACATATATCTCGCGTAATGATCACAACGAAAAGATCCGAGAAATTAGAGCAAATACGGAGACTTACAAACAGTCGTTCTTCCCACGCACAATTCGTGAATGGAACAGGGAAGGGGGGATCAGATAGTGGTACAATAAGTACCCTCCGCCACACACCGTAAGGTGGCTCGCGGAGTATAGATGTAGATGTAGATACTGATTGTTTTTGGTTTAGAATGCACTTTTTTCCGACGTAATTATCTAATATGCTGAAGTTTTGCTTATGCATAAAGTTACTTACTATTGTTAATTATACCTGAATTAACTTGTCCTTTACCATAAACTTACTTTACAAATCCATTCCACAAAAATCCCCTTTGTCCATACCCATAATTCTTCGAAATGTTCCCAACTAAATTCTCCTACATACTTCGTTAAACAATTATCTTCATGTGACTCTTGAAGTTTTCCCGGCGTATCGAATATTCCACAAGATTTCGGGATTGCAGCCGGATCTCATCGACTTCTTTCCACGATATTTCGGCTGACAACCTTACAGCCATCTTCAGGCGAGTGTTTGACACTGTAAGGTTGTCAGCCGAAATATCGTGGAAAGAAGTCGATGATATTGGGCTGCAATCCCGAAATCTTGTGGAATAATTATCTTCATATTAACCTTAAACCACACTCACGCATCACTCATACTGCTAAAACACATGCATAACATTTTATATACACAGAAAGACTTATTACCACTTTATGAAAATACTAGAACAGTTTATGAAAAACATTCAATTACTTTAGTGCACTCTAGTGGGCACAATCGAAACTAAAATCACAATCCCCCTATCCACTATTGTCATCTAACGGCTGATACATAAACTACGTGCGCGTACAGTTGCGTCACCATCTGTCACTATCCAGCTCTGAGACACATCTCCCACTTAACCGCCTCCAACGCAGGATCGTTATACAGCGCTACGCCTCACACCCCCTATGATTATAAAATTTGATTTCAAAAATTTTTTTAATTAAAGTATCCTGACTTAAAATTAGAAAATATTTCAAAAAAATATTCTCACTCTTATACCCTAAAATCACAAATCTCTTAATTCGGACTTGGCAGTCTATAACTAACCTAGTCTAAAATCTTTAATTTCTTTGATAATAATCCTTTCTTACTTGAAAACATTTTTTGAAAATCTCTGAAAAACATTCCAAACTTCTTTAATAATTTTTTACATTTACTTTTTTGAATGTCTTTTATCAGGCACTGCAGTTGGTGTCCTACTATTTAATAATAGTATTTTGTCCTACCTTAAAAAAACTGCACATAACTATCTCCTCTTTATTATACACTTTTCCTTGAGTCTTGAGCATGGCTTCTTGCATTGTAACGTCCATAACACACTTCCGTTCCCAACTTATTGGTTCCTCCATGGTTTACATACATTGCTGTCCCTGAAAGCATACTTCCGTCTAAGTCTACTTCCTTTATATAGATCCTAATATACAATTACTCATAGTATAGGAGATTGTTTACATTTTTTATTATTTAGTCTATCCTGAATTCAAATGAAAGTAAATTAATAGAGTATTGCTTACTCAATTCAGCAAGATCAAATCTATTCAAAAATCTTTTCTGAAATTTACTTCTTTTCATGAAACTTTAATAATTTAAAAGAACTAGTTGCTATTGCAAGGAAATGTTATATCAATTTTTTCTGTTTAACTTCCACTCAACTCGAAAATATGTAATGGTATAAAACACATTTCTTGAAAATCAATTATTTACAAACATTTTTATAGTACATTGTTGTTGTTGTCGTGGTCTTCAGTCCTGAGACTGGTTTGATGCAGCTCTCCATGCTACTCTATCCTGTGCAAGCTTCTTCATCTCCCAGTACCTACTGCAGCCTACATCCTTCTGAATCTGCTAAGTGAATTCATTTCTTGGTCTCCCTCTACGATCTTTACCCTCCACGCTGCACTCCAATACTAAATTGGTGATCCCTCGATATCTCAGAACAACTCCTACCAACCGATCCCTTCTTCTAGTCAAGTTGTGCCACAAGCTCCTCTTCTTCCCAATTCCATTCAACACCTCCTCATTAGTTATGTGATCTACCCATCTAATCTTCAGCATTCTTTTGTAGCACCACATTTCGAAAGCTTCTATTCTCTTCTTGTCTAAACTATTTATCGTCCATGTTTCACTTCCATATGTGGCTGCACTCCATACAAATACTTTCAGAAACGACTTCCTGACAGTTAAATCTATATTCGATGTTAACAAATTTCTCTTCTTCAGAAACGCTTTCCTTGCCATTGTCAGTCTACATTTTATATTTCCTCTACTTCGACTGTCTTCATTTATTTTTCTCCCCAAGTAGCGAAACTCATTTACTACTTTAAGTGTCTCATTTCCTAATCAAATTCATTCAGCATCACCTGATTTAAGTCGACTACACTCCATTATCCTTGTTTTGCTTTTGTTGACTTTCATGCTATATCCTCCTTTCAAGATACTGTCCATTCCGTTCAACTGATCTTCCAAGTCCTTTGCTGTCTCTGACAGAATTACAGTGTCGTCGGCGAACATAAAATATTTTATTTCTTCTCCATGGATTTTAATACCCACTCCAAACTTTTCTTTTGTTTGCTTCACTGCTTGCTCAATATGCAGATTGAATAACATCGGGGAGAGGCTACAAACCTGTCTAACTCCCTTCCCAACCACTGCTTCCCTTTCATGTCCCTCGACTCTTATAACTGCCATCTGCTTTCTGTACAAATTGAAAATAGCCTTTCGCTCCCTGTATTTTACCCCTGCCACTTTTAAAATTACAAAGAGAGTATTACAGTCAACGTTGTCAAAAGCTTTCTCTAAGTTTACAATTGCTAGAAACGTAGGTTTGCCTTTCCTTAATCTTTCTTCTAAGATAAGTCGTAGGGTCAGTATTGCCTCATGTGTTCCAACATTTCTACGGAATTCAAACTGATCTTCCCCGAGGTCGGCTTCTATAGGTTTTTCCATTCGTCTGTAAAGAATTCGCGTTAGTATATTGCAGCCGTGACTTATTAAACTGATAGTTCGGTAATTTTCACATCTGTCAACACCTGCTTTCTTTGGGATTGCAATTAGTATATTCTTCTTGACGTCTGAGGGTATTTCGCCTGTCTCATACATCTTGCTCACCAGATGGTAGAGTTTTGTCAGGACTGGCTCTTCCGAGGCTGTCAGTAGTTGTAATGGAAAGATGTCTACTCTGGGGGTCTTGTTTCGACTCAGGCATTTCAGTGCTACGTCAAACTCTTCATCCAGTATTTTATCTCCCATTTCATCTACATCCTCTTCAATTTCCATAATATTGTCCTCAAGTACATCGCCCTTGTATAGTCCCTCTATATACTCCTTCCACCTTTCTGTTTTCCCTTCTTTGCTTAGAACTGGGTTTCCATCAAAGCTCTTGATATTCATGCAAGTGGTTCTCCTTTCTCCAAAGGTCTCTTTAATTTTCCTGTAGGAAGTATCT
Organism: Schistocerca americana; assembly: GCF_021461395.2. Lineage (NCBI taxonomy): Eukaryota > Metazoa > Arthropoda > Insecta > Orthoptera > Acrididae > Schistocerca > Schistocerca americana. The sequence continues at coordinate 824,085,788 of NC_060119.1, forward strand.
ATCTTACCCCTAGTGAGATAAGACTCTACATCCTTACACTTGTCTTCTAGCCATCCCTGCTTAGCTATTTTGCACTTCCTGTCGAAATCATTTTTGAGACGTTTGTATCCCTTTCTGCCTGCTTCATTTACTGCATTTTTATATTTTCTCCTTCGTCAGTTAAATTCAATATTTCTTCTGTTACCCAAGGGTTTCTACTTGCCCTCGTCTTTTTACCTATTTGATCCTCTACTGCCTTCACTATTTCATCCCTCAAAGCTACCCATTCTTCTTCTACTGTATTTCTTTCCCTCATTCCTGTCGGTTGTTCCCTTATGCTCTTCCTGAAACTCTGCACAACCTCTGGTTCTTTCGGTTTATCCAGGTCCCATCTCCGTAAATTCCTACCTTTTTGCAGTTTCTTCAGTTTTAATCTACTGTTCATAACCAATAGATTGTGGTCAGAGTCCACATCTGCCCCTGCAAATGTCTTACAATTTAAAACCTGGTTCCTAAATCTCTGTCTTAGCATTATATAATCTACCTGATACCTTTTAGTATCTACAGGCTTCTTCCATGTATTCAACCTGCTTTAATGATTCTTAAACCAAGTGTTAGCTATGATTAAGATATGCTCTGTGCAAAATTCTAGCAGGCGGCTTCCTCTTTCATTTCTTACCCACAATCCATATTCACCTACTATGTTTCCTTGTCTCCCTTTTACTACTCTGGAATTCCAGTCACCCATGACTATTAAATGTTTGTCTCCCTTCACTACCTGAATAATTTCATTTATCTCATCATACATTTCATCAATTTCTTCATCATCTGCAGAGCTAGTTGGCATGTAATCTTGTACTACTGTAGGAGGCGTGGTCTTCGTTTGTATCTTGGTCACAATAATGCGTTCACTATGCAGTTTGCAGAAGCTTACCCGCACTCCTATTTTTCTACTCATTATTAAACCTACTCTTGCATTCCCCCTATTTGATTTTGTATTTATAACCCTGTATTCACCTGGCCAAAAGTCTTTTTCCTCCTGCCACCGAACTTCACTAATTCTCACTATATCTAACTTTAACCTATCCATTTCCCTTTTTAAATTTTCTAACCTCCCTGCCCGATTTAGGATTCTGTAGAAATATTGGAACACGTGTGGCAATACTGACCTTACGACTTATCTTAGTAGAAAGATTAAGGAAAGGCAAACCTACGTTTCTAGCAATTGTAGACTTAGAGAAAGCTTTTGACAATGCTGACTGTAATACTCTCTTTCAAATTCTAAAGGTGGCAGGGGTACAATACAGGGAGCGAAAGGCTATTTACTATTTGTACAGAAAGCAGATGGCAGTTATGAGAGTCGAGGGTCATGAATGGGAAGCAGCGGTTGGGAAGGGAGTGAGACAGGTTTGGAGCCTGTCCCCTATGTTATTCAATCTGTATCTTGAGCAAGCAGTAAAGGAAACAAAAGAAAAATTCGGAGTAGGTATTAAAATCCATGGAGAAGAAATAAAAACTTTGATGTTCGCCGATGACATTGTAATTGTGTCAGAGACAGCAAAGGACTTTAAAGAGCAGTTGAATGGAGTGGACAGTGTCTTGAAAGGAGTACATAAGATGAACATCAACAAAAGCAAAACGAGAATAGTGGAATGTAGTCGAATTAAATCGGGTGATGCTGAGGGTATTAGATTAGTAAATGAGACACTTAAAGTAGTAAAGGAGTTTTGCTATTTGGGGAGCAAAATAACTGATGATGGTCGAAGTAGAGAGGACATAAAATGTAGACTGGCAATGGCAAGGAAAGCGTTTCTGAAGAAGAGAAATTTGTTAACATCGAGTATAGATTTAAGTGTCAGGAAGTCGTTTCTGAAAGTATTTGTATGGAGTGTAGCCACATTTGGAAGTGAAACATGGACGATAAATAGTTTGGACAAGAAGAGAATAGAGGCTTTCGAAATGTGGTGCTACAGAAGAATGCTGAAGAGTAGATGGGTAGATCACATAACTAATGAGGAGGTATTGAATAGAATTGGGGAGAAGAGTAGTTTGTGGCACAACTTGACAAAAAGAAGGGACCGGTTGGTAGGACATGTTCTCAGGCATCAAGGGATCACAAATTTAGCATTGGGGGGCAGTGTGGAGGGTAAAAATCATAGAGGGAGACCAAGAGATGAATACACTAAGCAGATTCAGAAGGACGTAGGTTGCAGTAAGTACTGGGAGATGAAGAAGCTTGCACAGGGTAGAGTAGCATGGAGAGCTGCATCAAACCAGTCTCAAGACTGAAGACCACTACAACAACAACCGCCCGATTAAGGGATCTGACATTCCACGCTCCGATCCGTAGAACGCCAGTTTTCTTTCTCCTGGTAACAACGTCCTCTTGAGTAGTCTCCACGCGGAGATCCGAATGGGGGACTATTTTACCTCCGGAATATTTTACCCAAGAGGACGCAATCATCATTTGATCATACAGTAAAGCTGCATGCCCTCGTGAAAAATTACGGCTGTAGTTTCCCCTTGCTTTCAGCCGTTTGCAGTACCAGAATAGCAAGGCCATTTTGGTTAGTGTTACAAGGCCAGATCAGTCAATCATCCAGACTGTTGCCCCTGCAACTACTAAAAAGACTGTTGCCCCTCTTCAGGAAACACACGTTTGTCTGGCCTGTCAACAGATACCCCTCCATTGTGGTTGCATCTACGGTACGGCTATCTGTATCATTGAGGCACACAAGCCTCCCCACCAACGGCAAAGTCCATGGTTCATGGGGGATTGTAGTACGTAGTTAGAACTTTTTATGTAGTGTCTCTTTTCATCCCTCCTTCCTCATAGTTTCACCACTATGTAGCAGAAATTAAGAATTGTATTTACAAAATATACATATATTCTCCACATTCATTCATACTCCACTCGTAAAAAATTTCCTCATCTAAATCTCCTTTACTAATTGCCCTTGTCATGTCCAGTTACTTTCATATTTGTACATGTCACTCAGCCATCAATCACAAATTGTCCCCCATCTCTCTCACCATAAAACTTACTTCATCTTAATCCCATGACTCCATCTTACACCTACAAAGCCACCTCCCCTGACAGAGAAGAATATTAGAGAAGATAGATTCAGCTCAGAATGATTAGAAGAGGAAGACCAGCAATACAAAAAGAAAATGAAATAGCACTGCCAGTAACTTGATCACGTGGTGTTCGTCAAACACGTAGCATTGCATAGGTTGCAATGCCCTCTGAGGCCTCCAAGATTCACTCACATCTACCTCATTACTAATGTATCTTTTTTAATCAATAATGTTTCTTAAACCCATTGGTTTCCCCGACTTCCAGTACACTAATCTATATGCATTTGGGTGTGGTTTTTCAGTAATTCTAAATGGACCCGTATATTCATCAGTGAACTTTTTCGTTTCTGCTGTCATCTTTTTTGATTTTTCCCTTGTTTTAACTAATACCAATTCTCCAATTTGGAAACTTGTTGGTGGAGCCTTAGCACCATGGCGTCTTTTACGTTCCAATGCTTTTATCTTAATGTTTTTTCTTTTACACTCAGAGCCATGCTACAATAACTGGAAACTCTACCAAGTCATACAGCAAACAGTCTGGTCATACCCCCCACAACAATTCACATGGAGCAAAACATGTAGCCTCATGCTTTATATTATTAATGACATTCTCTAAATATTCTATATATTGTGCCCATGCCGTATGTTTTCCATGAAAATAAGTACGATATAAACTTTTCAACTCCTTCATAATTCTTTCGCATATGTTTCCTTGCGGAAAATACGCTGATATCTTTATGTGCTCAATGATCCTACTTTCTAAACATTCCTTAAATTTGTTGGAGACAATCTGCGGACCATTGTCTGACAAGATAGCTTTTGGAACTCCTACCACCACAACATACTCTTTCTGCAAACGATTTACTAGCACTTGCGCATTAGCTTTCTTAATTGGGTATAGTTTCACAAATTTAATGAACCCATCCACCAACACAAAAACGTATTCACAACCCGCTCGAGACACAGACAAAGGACCAAACAAATCACAGGCTACCAGGTCTAATTTATTCTGTGGCTCAACACTATACATGTCTCCTTGAACTATTTTGTTATTAGCTCTCACTTTTTGACATCTGTCACGCATTTCAACCCTTGCTTTTACTCGTCTCCAGATATTATTAAAATTACAGTTTTTCTGAGTTTAGTTACACATTTTCTGGCCCCATAATGCCCAAACTTCTTACGAATATAGTAAATTAATAAATTGACATGTCGATCAGGAAAACAAACCTTCCATTGACTATCAGTATTTTTTCTCCGATGGAATAAAACTCCTTGATGCATCTTATAATATTCGGAAACTTTAGGATACCCTGGATTACCTAAATAACTTTTTACTATTTTCAAATTGTCATGTTGGTTCTGTTCCCTTTTTAATTCCTTACACACTTTTTTCAACTGTCCCTCCTCCTCAGTCTTCATCACAGTTGCAAATATATGAACTCCTTCTTTGCCTGTCAACATATTTCCATTATCCTCATTATCTTCTACCCCCTGGATAATGCGTCAGCCACCACATTCTCAGATCCTTTTATGTACTTAATTTCCAGATCGTATTGTTGGAAGTATAGAGACCACCTAGTTAGCCTGGGGTGTTTTAATTTGCACGTTTGCAGATATATCAACGCCCTATGGTCACTGTGTACAAATGCTTTATGTCCCAACAGGTATTGTTTAAATTTTTCTAATACAAAAATAATCGCTAATGCCTCTTGTTCTGAAATGCAATAATTTTTCTCAGACTGTTGCAATGATCTGCTCGCAAATGCTACGGTTTTATGAACCTCGTTATCTCCTTCTTCACACACTTGAAACAGCTCTACTGCAATCCCGTATCAACACGCATCTGCCATTATGCAAAAAGGTTTGGAAAAATCAGGATGTTGAAGTGTTTGGCTATCACATAAGGCTTTCTTTAGTTCCTCAAATGCAATTAGACATTCATTGGTCCATTTGTATGGTACATCTTTTCTCAACAAATTTCTTAAACAGGTTGGGTTAAACAATTGACCTGGTACAAAACGCCTGTAAAATCCAAATGATCCAAACATCGCTTTTAAACTCTTTCTACTATTCGGTGCTTTGTATTCCATAATAGCCTTCAATTTTTCTGGACCTGGCATTATTCCTTTCCCACTAATGATGTGACCTAAAAATTTTAATTCTTTCTTAGCAAAATCAGTTTTTTCCAATTTCAATTCCCCTTTTTCAATAACATCCAAAACTTCATTTAACAAAACACAATGTTCTTCTCATGTGGCAGTTGAAATTAATATATCATCTACATAGACTGTTATTTTCTTAAGTAGTTCATTCCCCAACACTTGTGACCTGGCTCTAACAAAAGCGCACACACTTATATTTAAACCAAAGGGTACCACCTTATATTGATAACATCCGCCTTCAAACAAAAAAGCAGTATATTTTTTGGACTCCCTGGCCAGCGGCAGATTGCAGTAACCAGAGGTCACATCCATAGATGTACAATAATTATATCCGTAAGACTTTTGCAGTAATTCATCAATATATTCAGGCTGGTCACTTTCTGGTAACACAACTTTATTCAATGCTCTAGCATCCAGCACTAGCCTTACAGATCCATCCTTCTTCGTAACCACGATGACTGGATTATTACCGAGCGAGGTGGCGCAGTGGTTAGACACTGGACTCGCATTCGGGAGGACGACGGTTCAATCCCGCGTCCGGCCATCCTGATTTAAGTTTTCCGTGATTTCCCTAAATCACTCCAGGTAAATGCCGGGGTGGTTCCTCTGAAAGGGCACGGCCGACTTCCTTCCCCATCCTTCCCTAATCCGATGAGACCCATGACCTCGCTGTCTGGTCTGCTTCCCCAAAACAACCAACCACCAACCAACTGGATTATTATATACACTCACAGCCTTTTCAACAATCCCCCATTTAATCATATTCTGTATAAGGTCCCTAACAGCTTCCCTGTGTCTTTCAGCGATAGGTATAGGTTTTTTGAAAGAAGGAGTGTCATCTTTTACATTTAAATAGCTTTCATACCCCTTGACTAAGCCAAGTTTATCAGAAAAAACATTTTTATGATCTAGTAACACTACTCTTAACCGTCCCTTTGATCCTCCTCTAAATCTGGCACCTCTTTCACTTTTTGCTCTATTTTTTTTGTACCACCCACATTTGCTCAGGATCCACCACCACATCATCTCCGTACTCATTGTAGTCACCCAAATTCTCTGTCCTTCTACAATAACTGGTATACTGGCTACTTCTTCATCGATCACATAGTCTTTTCGAAAAAATGGCACAACCACATATTTTCCATTTATTTAAAAAATTATCACACTTTCTTTAAAATTTAATCTCCCTTTTTAATGGTTAAAGAGATCTACACCAATCAACACTTTTATACACAGATCAGGAATTATGAGAAAGTTATGGAATACTTCCACCCTATTTATTTTCGCTGGCAACAGAACTTCATGTCTAACAGGTTTTGTCACTTTTCCAGTAGCTACAATAATCTGTGCCCCCATTACTGGCATGATTACAAGATCATTCCCATTTCCAATGATTCTAACCAACCGTTACTCACAGCACATAAATCACTACCTGTACCTGCTAAACACTGTACCTCTTCATCACACACTTGCAGACTAATTATTGGTTGACTCAATACTTTCCTTTCCTTCCTAGTATCAGCACCCTCCTCCAACAAGTCGTTCACAACCTCTCTTCTATCAAAACCTTGCCTGTTTCCGGAAATTACACAGACTTTTGCAGAACCACCTTCTCCACTTTTTTCCCCCATACTAAGTATTCTATCCACTAGTGACAACTCAAAACTCCCTTCCGGCGCTTCGCTATTCTCCATTATAGCCTCTCTCTCTTCCTTTCCTCCACTATTAATTAGTTGACCCCCATTTTGGTCATCATTCTCCTGCTTCTCCCTAATAGCCCCACAAATGTCGTCATTTATAGACGCTAATATTTTCTCCACACTGGCATCACTAATTTCCTGTAATTCTGCAGCCTCTGTACTTTCTCCTTCCTCAGAACATGACGCGACTTCGGCTTGGTTGCTAACCACTTTCTTGCAGTCGGATTCTGTCACATATTCCACTAATACATCATCCCTCTCGTGTGAAATATAGTGCTTGTCTTGCTTAAGTCTATCCAAAAAGTTCTCTAAACCTCTATTAGACGTACAGATTTTTATGTCGCTCGTTTCGTCTGTTGCTGCTACTTTCTCCTGTACCTCCCTTACAGTCCCTGTCTGGTCACTATTAACACATACAAAAGGTTTTGCTAGCGGGCTCAAACTACTACTTCCCGTTTGGTAAATGCTAGCCCTTTCACAGGCGGCATTTAGTTTGACGGATTCTGTAGTCCGATATCCGTTCTTACGTTTACCCCTCTCTGCTGCTGCCCTTGCACCACATCATTCTCTCGCACTGGAGAATACGATCGATAATCGAGCACCTGTTCCCCATTCCTTCGCCTATCATTTGCAGGATAGCGCCACCTCCCGGCACCTATGCCCTGCCATTTCCACGGAACACGCAAATTCTGTTAATGTTTACATTATGTCACTGTCCTGCATCATTTGGTGGTCTGTCATTACGATTTGCATATTCCTTCTCATGCAATAACTTCTCAACCCTCTCCAAATGACTAATGAACTTAGGCACATCATCCCTCGGCGCTGAAATAAGTTTGTTCCGCCAGTGAATAGGCAGTTTACCTTCCAAACCCATAACAATTTGCTCTGGCTCGATTTTGTTGTTTAAGTATGACAAATTTGTCATCCACTTTAACGCGAACTTTTTTACACTTTCCCTACCGGGATTAAACTTTTCCTCAGCCCAGAAGCTATTTAATAAATCCATCTGTTTTTACTTACCCCAATATTCTTTCAAAAATGCGTCTTTAAATTTATCCAAAGTATCGTAATGTTCAGTACAAATAACCCCCCAAGTTCTTGCCTCTCCTAAGAATTTTGACGTAATAAAACCTTTTTTTGGTTTTTCTGACCACAAACTGGGTAACACACATTGAAAATCATTCTAAAATTCTTTTGGATGCACATTTCCTGTTGGATCAAAACGTAAAAACTGTCTGTTAGAGATATACGAAATTTCAGATGATTCTACCACAAAACTACACCCACCACTGTTAATTCCACGTTTGAGGTTAGTTTTAACTTGGCATAGTCTACTGTCATGCTCATCCAACCTACTTGCCGCCTCTTCTACTTGGTTAGTTAGCTGAAGAACATTTTTTTTAGACTCATCCACTCGTTCTGACACAGTTTATGCTTCATTCATACATTTGTCAGATTCAGATTCTACAGCCGCTATTTTAACCTGTAATTTTTGTATACCTTCTTAAATTTCATCTACTCATTGTTTGTTTCCAATAGCAACTCTATTCAAAGCATCTGTTAATTCACCTTTAACATTGCTAACAGATCTTTTGCAATTATTCTCAACTCGAGAAATTTTGTCATCAACTTTATTTTCTAATGACATCAATTCATTTTCCAACATTTCTTTTAAAACAGCAGACTGGTTTTCAAGTTTTTCATTAAAACCAGTGTCAAGTTTACTAATTTTTCAGTAAAACCACTGTCAAGTTTTTCGAGTTTACTGTTAATTTTTTCAGTTTGTCCTTGTATGGAGCCCATTAAAGCGGCAAAAACTTCCTGCATTCTTCCAAGTTCCATTTTTGGCATCACTGTTTCTTGTTTACCTTGTTCCACCGACACTGTACCAAATTTGGTATCCACATTTGGTACATTTGATTCAGTGACATTCCCAACACTATCACCAAACACCCGATAATTACTGAGTTCATGCTTAATGTCACTTTTTGAATTAGTATTATCCCCACTAGTTACTTTAACAGACATACTTGAAGCAGACTGAATTCCACTGTCCGTAAATAACATATCGTCAAAAACATCCTCTTTTATTTTAACATCTACTCCTTCTCTCTGTTCAGGTGTGCTAGTGTGTGAAGCACTCACACTGAATAAAAGTTCTTCCTCCTTCACCGTATTCACAAAATCTTTATCACTTGCCATGTTTCCCAGTGTTTCAGCACACACACACAACAGATGTAACAAAGCTGTCTTATCTTTTGTCGAATGCTGTAGCCTCGGCGTGTTGAAACTGCTAGTCCGAGCCCCTGCGGCTGCCGTAACAGTTTCCGGGTCCCGCTCGTCGTGTAGGCTGGCCACGCTGCCCCGTTGTACCGCTCGCCGCCACCGCTAACATGCCATCTGCTGCTTCGCTGCGCTCCTGTTGCTACTGCAGCCGTTTCGTATCATCTTCTTTCTCGCAACTCCAGCAATTCGAAATGGTTTCCGTTCAAACTTCTGCTCGTACCGGTTCACTAAATTCTTTCACTAACGTTCACTGTTCGGTCCATCAAAATCTTTCTCTCGACCGCGGATTCAAAATACTACGGCCTTAGTGTTTCCCGGCACCGATGCACCACGTGCGGCGGCGCGGTTCTTTCCGTTCCTTTACGACGAACCTGCACCTTCCTGTGAACATTGTCTCAGCAGATCATCAGTAGGAAAGCCGATTGAAAAATACTGTACTTCGACGTGAACCAGGCTGCAATTTAAGTCACTAATCTACGTTTCTGCAGAAAGTTTTCATATGAAATGAAATATAGGAAATTTTGTTCTCAATTAGTATATTCTGAAACTTAGGTGAACAAGTATCACTTCCAAGCCCATGCTAGACTTAACACAGTCACTCACAATCCCTTTCACTCATGTTAGCAAGTTTATGGTGTTGCATTTCCCAGAAACGTAATAGCTACAAAAATACTGATTCTTTTTGATTGAGAATGCTCGCCAAATATTAAGTCTGTCGGTACCAAATGCAGTCACAGTTTTTAGCCACCGACCTGCTCAATACGCCACGCGGAATATATGTCTTATCCCGTCACAAAATTCACTTAAAAATTCCGAAATTTCTACACATACATCGGAATAATTATGCCGTCACTTTACCAGACTTTTGATATATGAAACACTGCTAGATCCGGCAACTTATCATTTCCATCGGGACTACTACTACACATGTCCGATCTGTTTCATGGCTAGCCTTAGACTCCTTTTCTAGAATACACTAAGTCTTCTCTACCTGCTGAGAAAGGTGCGCGAAGAATATTGCTTTACCCTTGGTCAATTCACTCAACAGCCAATAGCAAAACAACATTCTCCCGTGTCATTCCGCGTTTTTCATCAATAACCAAACGCAAAATAGTAAACCTAACGACTGCACTTTTTACCGACGTAATTATCTAATATGCTGAAGTTTTGTTTATGCATAAAGTTACTTACTATCGTTATTTATACCTGAAGTAACTTTTCCTTTACCATAAACTTACTTTACAAATCTATTCTACAAAAATCCCCTTTGTCCATACCCATACTTCTTCGAAATGTTCCCACACTAAATCTTCCTACATTTAAATAATTATCTTCATAACCTTAAACCACACTCACGCATCATTCATACTGCTAAAACACATGCATAACATTTTACATACACAAAAAAGCTAATAACACTTTATGAAAATACTAGAAAAGTTTATGAAAAACATTCAATTACTTTAGTGCACTCTAGTGGGCACAATCGAAACTAAAATCACAGTACCCCTATCCACTACTGTCCTCTATCGGCTGATGCATAAACTACGTGCGCGTCCAGTCATGCGTCACCATCTGTCACTATCCAGCTCTGAGACACATCTCCCACTTCACCGCCTCCAAGGCAGGATCGGTATACTGCGCTACGCCTCAACCATTTCAGGAGAAATCAGACTGAAACTGGTAAGATCTGCTATTGTGATAAGGTTGAATATAGGCGTATCACGAAAAACAGTGGGAAACAACAGCGAAGACTAGAGAAAAGACAGGAACATAGTGGTCTGCTGAACAGAAAAAGCATTGTTCGGAATTGGTGGATGAAGGTGAAAGTAAAGGAAAATTGTTGAATCAAGTACACACCCACCAATGTGCCAGAGATCGACGTTAGGGATGTATACAGGAAACGGGTAATCAGTCACCAATGGAGCAGACAAGGGAAGAGGATGCTGTATATATCGGACAAGGAGGGGGAGAGAAGAAGATAAAACGGAAACGCTCTAGGAGGAGAAGAAGAAACTGCAGTCCCGAAAGGATCTGCCCACGGCCCTACTGAGGATGCAACATAAGAAGAAATAGGAGCAGAAGAACTGGAACTACATTTGTGTGGCCGTGATATGGTTTTCTGTACTTGTGCTTCGTAAGAGTAACAGGTGGTATACTTCTCTCTGAAATGTTTCATGTTTTTATCCTTGTCACTTTATAGAAGCTGCCATGCTATAAGATTTGCTGTTATCTAACTACATTGTTTCTTCCACTTTCGGAAATGAACGTAACCTCTGTACGTCCTAGAACCACATGCTACTATTTATGAGGATAAATTAGTGCCGCGCGCGATGAGCCGAGCGGTCTTGGGCGCTGAAGTCACGGACTGTTCGAGTCCTCCCTCGGGCATGGGTGTGTGTGTTTCTCCTTACAATAATTTAGGTTATGTAGTGTGTAAGCTTAGGGACTGATGGCCTTAGCAGTAAAGTCCCACAAGATTTCACACACATTTGAACATTTTTTGATAAATTAGCGGGCAACAATATTGATGATCCCGACTAAAAACTTTCCTGTCTTTCGGCAAAGGGCGTAGGTGGCAAGCAGCTATGTATACTCACGAGGAAGAAGAGCGATGACAGCGAGCTGCTCCTCGACGTTGTTGGTAAAATTAACAAGCTCCGCAATGACATAAAAGTTTTGTAGACTGCAATTCTGCTATAGTTTGGCATGAGATCTATACAGGACAACAGAGACGCAGCAAAGTGGCCACTTTTGCCTAGGCGAAGGACGACATTTAGCCAGGCTCAGATAAACCCTTCCGTGTGGCGACCACGTGAAACGAAAAATTCTACAGCCAAGCCACGATCTTACTTCGAAATAAGACAATTCCCCCCACCCCAGTTGCAGAGGCTTGCCCCCGCAGCGATTGCAATTACGAGCGCCTACATTTGATGAAGAACCTATTCCGACAGCAGAAACTGATGAGTTACCAAGAACAGTTTACTTTGGAGATAAAGAACATCGACCTTCGAAGACCAACATTATAGTACAACGGCCGTCAGAGAGAGAGCTTACAATAATCCGAAAGAAGGGATGACTTCTCGCTGAACGAAGTCCATCGACCTCGGAGTCAGACAGGTACTAGTATATCAGGAGGGACGCGGCGACAAATACTATCACAGTTTTGGCGACGTCCGCAAGACTTAGTGGGCAGCTCCGCGGTGACCCACAATTTGTTGCTACAATTTTGATGGCAAGAACTGTCGACACAAATACGGACGGCGTTGCCAGTATACAACGATGCGTCAAAAAAACAAATTACTGCAGTCGGCGTAGAGGGTCTATGTAAGACTCTAGCCGCCCGCAACAATTGCTGTGACATCGGCACAACTGCCGGACGAGACAGACCGCAGCCGGCCGAGATCACCGACGGCAGCAACTCTGGACTGTGTGGCATCAGACCACTACGCCGAGGTCCACGAGAAAGACAAGCCGTGGCGCGTTCGTCATAGCACCTGACACTGCGGGTCTTACGAGTACCAGCAGTCGTCTCCTGCGGGAGCCAGTAACTATTTCAGACGACTGTCATAGACCTTGATTGTGAGTTTAAATGCACTCAAGCTCTCGGTAGCACAAGACAAAGTTAAGACATTCTGATGGTATCTTTTCAATTACATATTGATTTTCCTTGGGCCTCGCACCAAACAGAACGTTTGGGAAGTGTGACGGACAAGGTTGGTTGGTTCGTTGGTTGCTTTGGGGGGAGGGGACCAAACAGCGAAGTCATCGGTCCCATCGCGAAGGATGGAGAAGGAAATCAGCCGTGACCTTTCAGAGTACCATCCCGGCATTTGCCTGAAGCGATTTAGGGAAATCAGGGAAAGCCTAAATCAGGATGGCCGGATGTGAATTTGTACCGTCGTCCTCCCCAATGGAAGTCCAGTATGCTAACCACTACGCCACCTCCCTCGGTGGAAGACAAGACGAATAGTGTGACGGCACATGATAGTTTCGGGTCGTATTTCTTGCGGTTCCCGATGAAATCCAAGATTTAAGAGCCTCAGTTGAATGCTGATATCGTACCAACGACAACAAGGCCCCAATAGTCAAAACCAAGATCATTTCAAGTTCACACAGCTGCCTCATGAACTCATGAACGGTGCTGGTATCATACGTTTCAACTGATACGCTGCAAAGAGCTTGTCAACGTGCGTTCGTCCAGGTGACCACAGCGTTCACAATAACAGTCCAGTCTCTACACGCCAGCAACCAACCCTGTACACGCACTGCACTGTTTCCTTTCCTTTCTTTCTTTTATTGGTTCTCACAGGTCCTCTGACTGGTTTTATGCCCTAACCTCTTCATCTCATAGTAGGTCATGATGTCCTGTACCCCAGCCGCGTGGGGTAGCTGCGCGGTCCGGGGGATCTAGCCACGGTCCATGCGGCTACCCCCGTCGGAGTTTCGAGTTCTCCCTCTGGCATGTGTGTGTGTGTGTGTGTGTGTGTGTGTGTGTGTGTGTGTGTGTGTGTGCCGTCCTTAGCGTAAGTTAATTTAAGTTTGAGTAAGTAGCGTCTGAGCTTACTGACCGACGACGTCAGTAGTTTTGTCCCATAAGACCTTACCACAAAAATTCTTGGATCCCACCCATCAATTATTTGTTGGATGTATCCCAATCTCTGTCTAACCCTAGAGTTTTACCCTCTAGAGAATCCACTACTGACACGGCAACAATCCACTTGTGTCTCATCACATGTCCTATCATCCTCTCCTTTCATGTTGTCAGTGTTTCCCATATGTTCCGTTCTTAGCCGATTCTGTAGAGGACCTCCTCATCCTTTATCAGTCCACATATTTTTTAATATTCTGTCTAACAACATCTCAAATGCTTCGATTCTCTCAGTTTTCGCACTCTCTATGATTCACTTACCAAACAATGCTGTGCACCAAACGTACCTCCTCAGAAATTTCTTCCTGACAGTAAGGCCTATGCTCCTGTCATATATAAAATTGATATAAAAAGCCAGATTATATTCAGCGTACTTCGGAATAAATGCACCAATGTATCTGCCCATTGGTAAAAGCTCTTGTCAACATAAACAAAAGTCCACAGGATAAGATATTTGCAGAACCTAAGCATTCACCATGCCCGAGACAAAGGCCTTTTTCTCTGGACATCTCTAGCAGCGTTACACAGCGAAGAAACCCTCCCAAAGACAAACTCAAATTTTAAACTGCATCGTAGGGCTCTCAGCTGTCTTGGCTTAATTGATATGTCATCTCGACATCACACAGACTGTCGACAAAAATTTATGACTCCTGTTTTCAAAGTTGTCAGTTTCCAACGGAAATGCAGCTAACGGTGAACCCTTGGAGGAACTGAGCACTAACTTTTGATTAAATAAACCAAATTTTAATCAATATGTGAAGCATTAATACCAGTATACTCCTTTAAGATTTCAGCTAACCAGTAGAAGGGCTGAAGCCAATCTTGGGCCAACTTTCTTTTATTCAAGATTGTGAACCCTTCCACAACCGTCCCATTGTCCAGGATCCCTCCCACTTTCCATCCACGAAACATTCAACCATCCCCACTGCTCCCCACCCCTCTCCTCCCCTCCCCACCACTTTCATTCCCCTGGAAAATTGGCAAGAAAGGTTGCTCGGGCTATGCTAAGCTGTTGGACTGGAAGGAACTCACTAGATGAAATTGTGATTTATGCCAATTACATTGCAGAGGATGTATTGCTATTTACAAAATTCACTTTGCATAGTTGTATTTAACCAGTGTTCAGGAGACACGGATCCTCCCCTTCCCTCCAGAACATGGGAATTGGCGGGAAAAATCACTTAGTCTGTGTTGAGCTGTCGGTGTGGAAGGATGTAGGGTGGTTTTGCTTTATTTTGGGGTGCTATCCTCTTGGAAAAATGCTACCTAATATTTTTTCTTGTGCCTGTGCTCACCTTGACATTTTTAGACTGACTGACGTAGTTCAGACTACTGCCGCCAGAGGGCATTTGAAATTGTGATGTCATGAGGAAAATATTTGCGGGAACCAATAGGAGTGCTTACACCCAGGCCTGCAGGTTCTGACATGTACGGTATTGTACGCATCTTTCAGGACCACCCATATATAGATTGGAGGTGGAAAGACAGGGAGTGCCTTTGTTAGCATTCATCAGTTCTTCCGAAAAAACTAGATGTCGGCTACATCAAAACAGGTACAGATCCCCTGGGACAAATATTGTTCAAATCCTTCAGAACCAGCCGCATACAGAGCACAGGCGGGAAGACAGGGAGTGCCTTTGTCAGGGTTCATCAGTCCTCTGGAAATAAGCCTGTTATCAGCTACATCAAAGCCAGTGTGAAATCCTCTGGAGATAGGTATTACTCACAAGGTCCATGTTCCAGGAATGTCATTGTCGATGTTCACCAGTCCTTGCTGGAAAATTCCATGTCAGCAACATCAAGGCTGGTGCTTAGTCCCTGGAACTGGCTTGGTGATCTACAAGTGAATAACTGCTGGAGAATGGGGCAACATAGTGATTGGTAATAGTATAAGAACAGTGACCCACTATCCCACTTCTGTTATAAATCCATGCTGGCGATAAATAGCAGTCATGCAGTGAGCTACTGCGAACACTTCAGTGATGGGTTTGTTCTAGTCAGAATCAACAGCAAATCAACAACGACAACGATAGTCTACATATATGTGGTGTTGTTGCAAGTGTAGGATGAAGATATAGAGAAAGTACATGAAGATATTGAATAGATCACTCAGTACTTTAATTGAGTTGAAACTCTAATTACTCATGATGGATTGGTAGTAGAAAGAGTTATGTAAGTAAATGCGTGTGGTACTTGGAATGAGAGTGGAGGAAGACTGAGTTCTTCAATAAATTTCAGGTAGTAACAGCGAATACTCTATTCAAGGATCACAAGAGGAGGAGCTATAGTGGGAAAAATCTCTGCGCTATAGAAAGACTCCAGTTAGATTACACCGTGGTCAGGCAGAGATTCCAAAATCAGATATCAGTACTGTTCACAGGAACAGATACAGACACGTATTACCATTACGTTGTGGTGAATAGCTGACTGATGTTTAAGAGACTAGACGGGAAAAATCAACACGCAAAGAAGTGAGATTCAGACGTACTAAGGAATGAAAATATACGCTTGAAATTCTCTAAGTACATAAATGCTGCAATAATCAATAGTAGAGGAGGCAGTTTAGCTGAAGAGGAATTGACATCTCTAAAAAGCGCAATCACAGAAGTTGCTAAGGAAAACATAAATACAAAGAAGGTAATTGCAAAGAAATCATGGGTAACAGAAGCAGTGCTTTAGTCGATCGGTGAAAGAAGAAAGCACGCAAATATTCAGCGAAATTCAGGAAAGCAGAAATACAAGTAAGTCACTTAAGAGTGAAATAAATAGGAAGCCCAGAGAAGCTAAGGTGAAAGAGCTGCTTGAAAATGTAGATCGAAAACGAAATGAACTGTCGAAAGGACTGAGTCAGCACATAGGAAAGTCAAAATAGTTATCTGTGAAATTAAAAACAAGAGCGGTAATATTCAGGGTGCAATGGGAATTCCACTACTAAATGCGGAGGAGAGAGGTGAAAGGTGGAAAGTGTACACTGAAGGACTCAGTGAGAGGGAAGACTGGTCTAATGATGTGATAGAAGAAGAATCAGGAACTGCAACTCCTTTACAGGCTTTTCAGACAGTCTTCAACACCCTGCGTGGGTTTAATTCCATGTAATCTTGTGTAACACTGTTTGTCGCTTCTGAACTGGCAAGTTGTAGGTGCTTCACATAACGAAATCCCGGAACCCCACACCAGACGTAATCGTAGGTTTTGTCAAGACTCGTGCAGACACAGCCTGCATATATGGCGAGGCGACTAATTTTTATTCTGTGAGCTTGTATTGTTTCTACAGGGACATGAGGAAAACATGGACAGTAAAGAAACCTTGTCACAAATTTGCCGAAGTAGCTACCTGTGAATCTGCCCTTGAATAGAAATTTTCTTTACTGAAACTATGATCTAAGGCAGGTACGACATTACAACTCTCCCGGAAGGATCAAAAGTATTCACTATGCTAAACTTTTACCACGAAGATTGCTTCTTACATGAAATGCATGGTAGTAACAGGTAGGTACTAGCGGTCCATCTGTGGAAGATTTTGTTATCGGACGCGTTGCGCCTATCAGCCATACGGGTATTTCTTGGTAAGAAGAACATTTATCTATTTAGTGGAACTGTTACATAAAAACGGCATAATACAAACTACAATTTGAAATCCTGTAAGAACGTTTTTTAAATTCAAGTCAGTCTGAATCATTCTAGGAGCCCGTGCTATAGAGCATTCTTTCGACTCATTAAGAGGTGTTGGTCTCCCTTTTTCTTTCCTAGCACACACTGAAACATCTCTGTCAGAAACGTTTCATGTGCTCCTGTTGTGTTAAATAGCGTTCGCATTCAGTACTGACCCCTCGAATGCTCGGAGCATTGTCGGCTCAGCCTGCGATAAAGTTGAGCAGTGGGGCATGTTTATTTAATTCTAAATCAACTGAACAATGCAGACAACCTGTGCTCTGCATCTCTCCAAAAGCGTTTACTCAAGCCCTCAATCTTAGCTACATTACTTATATTTTGTTGTCCACACTTTTTTCCTCATCGTACCCTCTGTGAGAAATAGTGAGTAAATATGTGTGTTTATTTTTGTTACTTTAGTAGTAGTTAGTATAACACCACCTTACTGTGTACCTTGGTCTCATTGTGGCGAGTTGAGTGTGTTGAGGCAAGGCGAAGGGGTTAGTCCCCTGCAAGTTGTCATCCGACCTGGTTAGTGTGGTGGCGGAGGGGTGTTTGAGGACTTGAAGCTGGGCATCTGCTGAGTGTGGATCGTGTGAGTGAGATTTAGTGGGAGTTTGGACTTCGGATTCGAATAATGTTGTTTAAGTCTCTAGGCTATCTGAAGTACTATAATTCATACACTTTCACATCATTTGTCACAGGATGACATTCCACAGTATATACAGGATTGGCAATGGAATTATTCGCAGGTTTATTAATATACTTGCTTTATTGTACGGGTATTGTGTAAATGCCTTCCGCCACAAAATGGCGAGGTTTCAAAAATGGTTCAAATGGCTCTGAGCACTATGGGACTTAACATCTGAGGTCATCAGTCCCGTAGAACTTAGAACTAACTCAACCTAACTAACCTAAGGACATCATACACATCCATGCCCGCCCAAGTCAGGATTGGAACCTGCGACCGTAGCGGTCGCGCGGTTCCAGACTGAAGCGTCGAGAACCGCTCGGCCAGGTGAGGGTTCTATAGAATGGTTTCACCTAAGTGTCAATGCGCGTATAGCTGTGTTTTCGTGTAGATATACTTTCATTTCTTGATGTAAATTCATTACATTTCGACTGATTAATGATTTCGTAGCTTTTCCTTGTGTGATCTTAGCAGTTAAGTCTCATAGTGCTCAGAGCCATTTTTTGCGACATTGTGTGAGTGCATGAATTTATCCTGTCCTTCCTTTAATTTTGTATTAATTCTCCTAATGCGACGCTTAGTATCCAGCATGTTGCTTGTCAAACGATATCACTGCTTAAATACAGGTAACGGCTAAACTTAATTCAATTTTATTTCTTATTCAGTGTTAAAACTTGCTTTTCATCAAAATAAATTTTTAAAATTTAATGACTGTTTCTCAACGCAACCCCCTCCTTCTCTTCAAAATAGCAATAGAGCATCTAACTGGCGTTTCCGAAGCGTAGCACTCCTTGCAGGCCTAATATTTTCGTGTTTTCCAACGAGAGTTTATTATATTAGGTCAAGGTTTAACCTTTTGTTCCGTTTCATTGAGAAAGCAAATGTCACTTGACTAATTAGATTTCAGCTGATTAATTGACGAAAGCAATTAAATTTCTACAACTGCTGTGTATTACATTCACCAATTAATTCCCTTATTATTATTACAGTTTTCTTGTAGTATTTCGCGGGAGATTATGCTTTTGTTCTGTACGTAGCTTGCAACATGGAAGAGATGCAAAGAAGATTAACAGCAACATCGATTTCTGTCCGTAAAGAAATAACACATAAGGTATGAGAAGAATTTTGTTATCTATCAATATTGTTGCCCATGCGCCTAGAGACGGATATGTGGAGCGTTTGTAATAGCACGATGCAAACTATACACCTTAAAGTATTAGTTTCCTGTTTGTTCCTCTCCTGTAGAATATTTTGATCAGCAAATCTAAATAGTAAAAAATATGTCATTATTTTAGAAATTCCTCGAGCTATAATGAGTTATTTCAGTAGAGTGGGTTGGACGTAATACTTCATATTCATGCAAAATATTTCCAATCTTTTAAGTTGGGCATAATATTGAAAGAAACATTTCCAAGCACCATTCATCAAACATGGTTTAAGATTAAATCAACAATCCAAATAAAAGCATATGACGCAATACTCTGTAAGTTAACCCGGCAACGGATTCAAAGTTAGGCCAAATAATAAATGTAAAAATACTTGAAACATCAAACAATAAAACAATCACCAATGAAGAATTTAACTAAAAGAAATAATTATTACAAAATCGTTTGTAAACGTTAACAACTGCCGTAGCTTATCATGATGGAATCTACGAAGCTCCAACTAACGCTTTAATTTTGTACGTCACGACGTTCTGATGGATAGGGTGGTTTGGGAGCACGACAGCAAGATCATTACGGGCCAGACGTAAATAGTAAGAGACGGGTGCCACAAAAATGTGCGTGCTACGGAAGCATTTTTTCCTGATTCGTTGTAGTAATCTACCTTGTTACACTGCGCTGAACAACATTAACAGATGAGAGATTTAAAACTTTACTGGCGTACATATTGTTCCACAAAATTTCGGGCGAACTGCCGGATGTTTGCAACTTCCTGCCACAATATTTCGGCACAGAGACTGCTGGCGATCTTCAGGTGGCGAGAAGACTCTGTGGCGAATTATTGTGGCAGGAAGTTGCTAACATCCGGCAGTTCGCCCAAAATTTTGTGGAACAACACTAACAGATATCCATTTCAGCATTGTGTATTGAGTATAGTCTCTCCATGCGGCATACTTTACACTCACAATGGTGTAAATAAATTTGTTTTCTGTGAATATTTTAACCATAGATTGGTTCATAGAAGTCGCGTCCGCTTCCGTAGCGGTGCCGGTGACAGCGGTGGTTAAAAAAAAATATTCAAATGTGTGTGAAATCCTATGGGACTTAACTGCTAAGTTTATCAGTCCCTAAGCTTACACACTACTTAACCTAAATTATAGTAAGGAGAAACACACCCATGCGTTACGGTGGTGAGCAGTTGTCTGCGGTGTGCTGCAACTGACTTCAGTCGCGGCTTGTTGAGTTTGCTCGTCTTGCAACTTACTGCTCTCAGTATGTGGAACCGTTTGAACAGCAGAACATGCCGTGATGTCTCAGCCAAGTAGGGCACACTCTTTGAAGTTCACTTTCGATGGACACTGTGTTCGACTACCTTAGAGGATGAAAACTCCGTAGAAGAAGAACTGAAACCAAATTTTGACTATCTTATTGGAATCAATAGACTGAGCAGTGCAGAACTTTGTGAGGAAGTAGTAGAATCGTGTGGAGTTAGGTTAACATTTAAACATTGTGATGGCAATATTCGTGATGGTAGTGTTTCACATACCAGACTGGGTATCACAGCTGTCAGAACTTTTTATTTGCCTTTTGAGGTGTCTGCTGAGTACGTTCAAACAATGGGTCAAATGGCTCTGAGCACTATGGGACTTAACATCTATGGTCATCAGTCCCCTAGTACTTAGAACTACTTAAACCTAACTAACCTAAGGACATGAGACACATCCATGCCCGAGGCAGGATTCGAACCTGCGACCGTAGCAGTCGCGCGGCTCCGGACTGAGCGCCTAGAACCGCTAGACCACCGCGGCCGGCTGAGTACGTTAAAGCAGTAGTCTCGAGTTGTGGGAAAAAAAACCAGTATTGCCGAGAAATGGCGTAATGCTCGCAAGTTCCCTATAGTGAACAGTGCGAGACAACAAAATGTTGAGCTGTACCTACATACTCCGTTCTACATTAATGTGTGCGGATATAGACCCATAGTATCTACGAAGGCAACCCAGAGCTTGATACGGTGAAATGGGCCACGTGCGCACCCAGTGTACACAGAGGAGCGTGCCCCAGCTGCCGGTCGACAAAGCAGTAAGGCCTGCGGCTACGACCTCTATCCGCTAATTGAATAGAAACCACCCATCCCAATTACAGCAATTATCCTAAATGACAGTGTCAGTGAAAGAGTCATTCCGAAGGAAACAGATACTGTGGAAGTGTCGCTGACCAAACTGTAACCGACAGAGCCTGTGACGAACGCTTCAATATCTAACATATCAGAAAACGCTGTGGTAGCGGCTGTCACTGGACAGGAACCATCAACCCAGATTTCGACAACACTTACGAATGACAACTCGAAAGTTTCTGAATCAGCATCTACCGGTGATAACATTTCATATCCGTACGAGGAAACTGCAGGGACTGCGTCAGAAAGCCGTCCTGCTAGAGAAGGCTCGTGCATGAAAGGTCTTAGCAAATTCTTCCGCTAATGCGTGAAAAAGGTTAACAAGCAGCAAATAAAATCAATGAAGCATCTGTGGGTACCTCTGCCACAGTCCACCAGTATCATCCATCAAAAGTTTCTCCTCCCCTCCTAAATTGAGGGACATTCGAGGTTCAATCAATAACCACGAGACAGAACAGATCCCTCGTGGCTTTGGACAAAATGCAAAGGGAACTGGACAAACGAACCAATCGAGGACGTAGAAATGAATGAAATACGAGGGACCTCTAAAGCAGTGAAAGGGTGATTGTAACGGATCTGACAATGGGAAGAGGTTAAGTGCCAGATATATATTAAAACTGTTAAATCATGGCTGGCAGTGATGAGAGACTTTAAATCAATGCTCAAAAAATTATAACACCCCTACAAACCCTTTCGAATTGCAACCTTGAATATAAACAGTATTCGAAGTTCACATTTTTTATATGCCGCCGAGACAGAACAGATCCCTCGTGGCTTTGGACAAAATGCAAAGGGAACTGGTGACTTACTAAAAAGAATCAAAAGACATTAATTGGTTCAAATGGCTCTGAGCACTATGGGACTTAACATCTATGGTCATCAGTCCTCTAGAACTTAGAACTACTGAAACCTAACTAACCTAAAGACATCACACACATCCATGCCCGAGGCAGGATTCGAACCTGCGACCGTAGCAGTCGCGCGGTTCCGGACTGAGCCCATTAACCGCGAGACCACCGCCGCCGGCAGACATTAATTAAATGGCATAAATGGGTATAATGCTGTTTTTAAACCTGGACATGAAAGTGAACTAGGGACAATGAGAGTAACGAAAGAAGAAATTGTCGTAAATACGTTGAAACTATTCCCAATGGTAGAGACATTGCTTGCGCAGTCTGCAACAGGAGGATCACCAGTACCTACGTATCGTCAGGAAACAGCAATCGACGCAAGAGAAAAGGGTTTTCCAAGCACGAAATTGCTCCTCTGTTCGGTGTGCGCCACGACAATGTCATAATTGCGATAGACTGTCACTGTGTTTTAAATCTCAATGATCAAATCCCAACCTGTAACACATCCAGATAGTAGCATGCGTAGTGAAAGAATTTAGACTGTCTGACACATGCGAGATTAAAAGTGTGAACTTAAAAGTGGTGACGCGCCTGGCTTTACTTTCAAAATAAATATTTCAGCGATCTGTTTAGACAGGAATTACGTCTACAGCAACTTCAAACACAGAGTATTACAGACCGAAGTGTGCCCTAAAAGTTTTTCCGACCATGTCGGTTTGTATAACCTCATTAAATATGGAACGCCAAAAAACCCATCGAGCACGGGAATACTGGAAATTAAATGCCGGGCATCACCAAAATGCCGCATGTCACGATCGTTTTAGCCACACTTGGCGGAGGGGTAGGGGGGGGGGGGGGGGGGGAATGTGAAAGCAAGTTTCCTTGTTGTAACTCTGCTTTGACACTGTGGCTTCAGTATGCCAAAACGAAACTACGAAAAGCGTTTATAAAGTTTTCGGCGAAAAAAGTTTTCTGATAAGAAAACGGTTGAATTCTATTCGCAGTGTCTGAGGGATCTCAATAACAAAGATACATCGGCAACTGGGAACCACGCACAGATCAAGAAAATAAAACAAAAAAATTTGGCTCTTAAATGCAAACAACTAGAAGAACATAATGTTCGTTTGAGCAGGCGGGAAACC
The DNA here is from genome assembly GCF_021461395.2 of Schistocerca americana. NCBI lineage: Eukaryota > Metazoa > Arthropoda > Insecta > Orthoptera > Acrididae > Schistocerca > Schistocerca americana. The sequence continues at coordinate 824,109,321 of NC_060119.1, forward strand.
GGTTTTTGCGAAGAAACATTATCTTTTCCTGTTGCACTAGGAAAGGAGAGGGTGGAAGCGAAAATTTTTACAGAAGTCAAAACGAATGAAGGAGCCATTTTAGCCACTCGACAGGAAAGTGAAGAAGGAATACACAGACATTTTGTGCAACATCTGCCCCACTGCGCTGTTGATAGCAGCGCACAGGCAGAACTGTTATGAAATATTCAAGAGTATTACAGCACCTCAGTCTTAGAGACAGGATCGAAGAAGATGATATACATGCTGCAATAGTACTTAGTTCGAAAGACAAATCGCCTGGTCCAGATGGCATACTTGCAGAGTTTTACCAAGTTTTCTACGCACAACTGACTCCTAATTATTACACATGTACCCTGACCCCTGACTTCGAAATCCCGGAAGATTTTTTGGAGGGATCGGTTGTGCTCAAGCCAATAACCAAAAAAGTGTGTCTCTCGTGTCCTTCGGAATTCTGCCACCCACCACACTGCTTAGCCCGCCTCCTTGCACAAAAGCTCAAGACGATAATACATGAGGTCACCGGAGCCTATCAAACTAGTATAGGCAAGATGAGATAAATCCTCCACACAATTTGTGATTATAGAAACGTTATAGCTACAGCAGTCATTCTTGAAATTAGACGTTTAGTAATGTCACTGGATTTTGAAAAATGGTCAGCCATCGGTCCTTTCTAGAGACATTGAGCGCCATGGGCTTTCCACTACGGTCTCTCAACATGATACGTAGAATACTAAAGAACGGATCCTCAGGAATTACAATCAACGGTCAGTTATCGTGGAATTTTGACTCCAGTATTTCAGTGAAGCAGGGCTGCCCAATGTCGATGGCCTTGTTTTCCATGATTATTGAACCTCTGTATGTCACTCTACAGCAAAAGTTTTGAGGATTACATGTATATGGTCAAAGCATTACCTGCAAGACTTACGTCACAATGTAGGTCTTGTAGTAACGAACGAAAACGACATACAGATCGCACTTCAAATTATACGCAGATACGAATTTGCATGAGGTGCAAAACTGCACATGACAAAACCGAGTGTAATGAATGTAGGACGAGAACTTTGCTCGCAAAACGCTGGGGAAATATAAGTGCTCTCCCACATGCACACGTTGGACATCGAGTATAGGCGCAGCATCAGGCACACCATCGCTACCAATTACAAGAAGATCTTAGCGAGCACGCAGTGTGAGAAAGCGGGACAAGGTTCAGGCAATAGTACTTGCAAATACACATATAATATCCAAATTGAACTATGAAGGTCACGTGGTACCAATATCAAAGGACATTTCCCCGAGGAATAACCTCGGCATTAGGACGCTACATAAGCCGCTGCAATATTTTCGTAGTGAATTTTGACAGGCTGTCTCTTTGGAGAATAAATGGAAGACTAAACCTCACTAAAGTCAGTTTAAATCGCAAACTTTATACGTGTGTAACACCTTTAAGCTGCGGAAAAAGCCGCCCGATACTATAACGCCCCATTTACTGAATGAGATCACTCTTGTTAACCTGAACCCGCTCATTAATATGCAGCACATTCCAAACAGTTTTTATCATTTTAAGCATTTTTAATAGAATTTAGCTATATCTAAATGATTTCACCGCAAAACGTTTGACAAAAGTGAAAGACATATATCAGAAATTAAGAGAAGATAAGAACAGAAATACGATAGAACAGAAAAACCTTCATTACAACTGGGAGGAGATATGGAGAAACATTAGCCACCGCAACTTACCGTCGGATGTAAAAGCGACGTGGTACAAGGCCGTGAACAGAAAAATAAAAGACCAACTGTATACTTTACGCCATTCATCTAACACGGTCCGCGCTGTGTGCTTCTTATGGTTTGTTGGATACTGAGGAACACAGATTAGTGTGCGTAAAAGTAAAAGACATCTGGTAGAAGGTAGCTTGCATATCTAGGACAGAACCGAACAGTATTACATCAGCAGACGTCTTATAAACAGATGCAGTTTCATGCCCTAATACAAAAAGAAATGCCGTCAGTTGGCTCAAGGGACATTCATTCCATTACATCCTGAAGAGCAGATACCAAATGTACCGCATACTTTCGGCTATATTTTAACACTGAAACGCTACTGTCATACCATAAACTCAAAGCTGGAGGCAGTTCGTATAATGAAATTATTTTTGTTAAAGCAAGTATAAAGAAGCACAACAGTTTTACCCTCTGAATAGAGCTTTGTTGTATTCACCGTGATGTACCTACAGAAGGTTGCCTATCGGACGTGAAATTAATTATACAACAAATAATTATACAACATGTAATAGATAATATTTTACCAATTTAAACCGTTCAAATGATAAAGGAAAGCGGTCGCCAGCCTAATTAGGCATAAGACTGTGTAACATTCTTATTCAAAAAATAGATTTAACTAAATTCAGTGGATCGACACAGCCTATACATTCCCACACGAGAGTGCAATGAACCCAGCCACAAGTATATGTTGACGTTAAAGAGAGTGCTGACAGAATAAACCTATTTGCATAAGCACAACATATAATGACATACACATTTTTATTCAGTACTTAGTGAAACCGAATAGTTTGAATAACATTACTATTAAAGTTTAATGTAGAACTATAAAATTGTGCATGAATTTTGTCCCTCTTTACCAAATACTTTTCTACCTAACATGCAAATTAAGTTGAGTTGAGTAGCAAACAACTTCCCACAGTTCTCTGAAGAAAATAAGTTACTGTTTTTATAGTTAAAGCTCTTTCTGTTAATAATTATCTATCAGTGAGCACAAAAGACAGAATATGGATCCTGTTAAACTGGTGGCGAGTACGGACTGGCAGGTGGATCAGCAGTTGATAATGATAAAGCTGTGTCATTTCTTGGTGGTGATGATAGATACAATTTCCCATACAGAGCTAGCTTGTTAACCTATCCGTCCAAGGCTTTGGCACATTGGAAAACGGCACAAAAAAACCTCTCTCGGCACCAGCACAGTCCAGTGTTGTTACATGAGCTGTTGGTGGTTCAGAAGATCGTGTCCGACTAACGCTTGGTTCCACCTTTCTATCCCTGCCAACCACATTTTGCGCGCGCTGCATCTTTTCGTTCCAGAGGGGAACTGCACCACCCCTTCCTCTTACAATAAACTAAAAGCCCTAAGTGAAGGTCAGTAATTACATAGCGGCAACCAAATATTTAAAATAAAACGGAACATTTGCACATTTTGACGTTTCTAAAAAACATTATTAAAAACGAAATTATCCAATCTTAAAGATAAGCAAAGAGATTATGGGAGAAAGACAAAACATATCATTTTATCGTATTGTACACATTACATAGATTACACTTCCTACAATCTAAGAGGCATCAAAGTTTTGATAGAGAAAAGAGTATACATTTTTATACAGTATTGAATTAATCATACAATAATTACAGAAGCTCAACGTAGGATGTTGAACAAAACAGAAAACAAAATAAATCAGCAGATCACTAGAGCTATGGTGTTACTGTATCTTGCCACGCAACATCACAAGCGGTGCCGCTTTATAGAAAAATATGGTTCTCGTTTATTAATTATTTATTTTTCCTCATTAATCTGAACAATAGTAATGTTCGAAAAGAACATAGATAGTTTAAAAACAACGGAATGAAAGTAACTGAGTTTAGCATTACATCATACCCGAAAAACATGTACACAACAGAAAATTATAGCCCTATTCATTTTATAATGTGAACTTCTGCCTCACAAATTTTTAAGTCAAGAGTATGCCATTTAACTGTTACATGAAGAGCTTTATACCGTATGTGTATCTTGCCCTAGTTTTAAACTCCCTAAGCGCACAACAAGAAAGACGCCGTTTCATTCAATGGAAAGAAAACATTACGTCATGTGGAATTTCAAAGAAGCTACTTTCGTTTCAAAGGCCTCCGAAACCGACGTTTAAGGAAGTGAATTTGTAGAGCGCAAGATAGGTCTGAAGGGGAGGAAGGAGGTCCTAAAAAAATAATATTAAAAAACAACTGGCCAGCGCGACTGATTGTCATGCATTCAACTCTGGTTCGATTCCCGTTACTGCCAGGGCTGTTTTCGTGGTGGGACGATTTGAACTAGCTGCACTAAACCTCGTGAGGCCAACTGAGAAGGTACTAGACGGAGTAGTAGCGGTTCCAAGGTCAAGTAACCCGATAACAACCGGGAGAGTGGTGTGCTGACCACATACTCCTCTGCACCGCATTGAGCGACGCCTTTGGCAGAGGATGACACGGCGGTCGGTCGTGTCCAACTTGCCCGTCCAGCGGCAGAACGCGGAACTTTTACACAGGTAACATATAGTATCGATAAGGAGCCGCGACCTTTATATTCACATGTTTCTTACAGCGCTAATTGTCGATTGGATTATTATAAAATTACTCCGAAAGTAAGAACGTGTAGTCGTTTGCAGAGCAAGCCTCTTAGTATAACACCAGATATACATGAAAGAAAATCATACAAATCCTCGAGGTGAAACTACACGTCTCGTCGACGACTCTGCGCCCGCTCACGTTTGAGTGTCACTTTTTATGGCTGACCACAGGAGAATATCACCTCACCCGTTTGTTTTCAGTCGCTGACTCCATATACACGTCACAACTGTGGCATTATGCTCCTCAAAGCGTCAATATTGGATACGATATCCTGGTTCACCCTGGTGGGTGGTATACACCGCTTCTGATTCTCTTATTTTTCTTGCTTACACTTCGCTGAAGACGATCCTCTGGCTCACCACTCCAAAAAATTTACTGCCTTCTGACGCCTCGTACAAACAACTGAAGGTCACTGTAGCGGTAGGAGTGCAAGTTACCACCAGAAGTACTTTACTTTTTTTAGCCGGAGGCACACTAACAAAACCCCTGGGCATCGCCTCTCCGGGACATTCTGCATTGTCTTCTTGGATGGTCCGCCAGCTGCCGTCTCGCCCGCGACCTCGTCTTTTCTATAGGAGCGCTCCGCCGTGCTTTGATAAAGTTTAACGGTTGGTTACTTCGGGAACAGTCTAGTAAGGATTCTCGGATTCAATCACCGCTTCGGTCATTTGGCGATGGAGAGTACTTTTCCACACAGAAGGTTCACCGAAGTCAGCCATTCCCTTATGTTGCCTTAGCCTATTTCTCAGTATTTTCTCCTCGCACTGTCCCCGTACGTATTCGTAGGTCAATGCTCTTTCCTATATGTCGTTCTGTGAATGTGTGGAGGATGCTCCTGGTTACGGTGTTCTGCACTATTTTCAGATCATGTCTCTTCGTGTTGGTTACTAAATCTTTTATTTGTGTTGCGATTTCTATCATGTTTCCCCCAGCACCCATTCGGATTAGTAGCTCACTGCAAGTAGGATCGTAGTCCATGCCTTCCCATGGTCTGATACTTGGTAGAATAATAACGCAAGATGCCGATTGCCTGTCAATATCCCGCTAACAGTTACAAGCTCTTTTCGTTCAAGCCGCCTGGGATACCAAAACGTCGCAGCTGCTTTGGGTGTGGCAGCGCACTCTGTAGCATACAGAGACCTGGCGACATCCCCTGTTTAAAATAAACCGAGCTAAAATGTGTCCATCTTATTTACTGTCTGAAAATCACTTGATTGCCGGACTCTTCCTTCTGAACTTTTCGCCGTTGGAATACATCAGGGTGCCAATGGTTTGTATCTGACCACTCCCACTAATAATAATAATAATAATAATACTGTGTAGGCCTTACAAAGGTATAGTAGCAGAAAGTAAATACTGTTATTTTATGTTGTCAATTACTTCGTTTATCGCGCAGTGGGTAGACACTGGACTCGCATTCGGGAGGACGACGGTTCAATCCCGCGTCCGGCCATCCTGATTTAGGTTTTCCGTGATTTCCCTAAATCACTCCAGGCAAATGCCTGGATGATTCCTTTCAAAGGGCACGGCCGACTTCCTTCCCCGTCCTTCCCTAATTCGATGAGACCGATGACCGCGCTGTCTGGTCTCCTTCCCCAAAACAACCAACCAAACAACTTCGTTTATCATTGCGAAATGAATAATGGAAAAATTTCTGGTCTTTTGCGGGAATTACCTACAGCTTGGAGAAGGAATTTTCATGAGATATATGCGTGGGCCAAAGTATATATGCGTAGAGAATAACTATATCAACAAATATCCAAACATTCGATTCACAAGTTGTAACCCCCACCACATTGTATCACACGCTATTCCCAGAATATAAAATATAAAAATGTAATTACTGGGAACTTACGTAACCAGTATTACAGTCTTACGAAATAGTGATAATATAAAAGATATTTTAAAAATAATTTAGTGTCGTGTGTGGAACACAACTGAATCCTTTTGTTTTTCTTCTCAGAAAATTTCAGTTTACTCCTCAGATAGGTAGTTACCACAGGCTGGGAACCTGTGGATTAGAAGGTAATTGAGACAATCAGAACAGAAAGGGGTGGCGAGAAGCCGCCAACCTCTGACGTCACATTGAACGATTTCACAACCGCTTCTCTGTCAGACTGACTGTATGGAATGTCGTTATCTCACGATGACGTATCACGTACGTTGGCGGTTTTCAAAGTCTCGTACTTTACCTGAAGTAAGTTGTAATCACTGTCCCAACTTAATAACTATCAGTAGCGATGCGTGGTACTGTTGCAGTGTTGCACAAGTCCCAGTAATTTTACGCTGTATATTTGTTTGGAAAGCCCAATACATATACCACGAACGAAATATCTTACAACAATTAAATTTGGTCGTCTAACGCCCTATTGCATTATTTTTATTTTATTATTATTATTTTTTTGAGTCATCAATGTTCTGAATGTTTTGATGCAGGCCGCCACAATTTGCTCTCTTCCTCAGAGTACGAGTTGTCCTCGATTATTTGCCGGATGTATTTCTTTCTTTTCCTCTAAAATTTTTAGCCTCTACAGTTCCTTCTAGTACCATGAAGTTTTCCCTCCAGTCTTAACAAACGTCATATCATCCTTTCCCTTCTTCTTGTCAGTATTTTCTATTATTCCTACCCTCACCGATTCTGTGGAGAACCTTCTCGTTCCTTACTTTATCAGTCCACACAATTTTCAGCATTCTTCGCTAGCACCACTAGCATCTCAAATACTTGGATTCAATTTTTTATTGATTTTCCCACAGTCCATGTTTCACTACCATACAATTCTGCGCTCAAAATGTACATTCTCAGAAATTTCTTCCTGAAATTAAGGTCTATGTTTGACACTAGCAGACTTCTCTTGACCAGGAATGTCTTTTTTGGCGAAGCTACATTGCTTTTTACGTTCTCCTTGCTACGTTCGTCACTGATCACTTTGCTGCTTAGGTAACAGAATTCCTTAACCTCATCCACTTCGTGATCACCAATTCTTAGGTTAAGTTTCTCCTGTTCTCACTTCTGCTATTTCTCATCACTTTTGCCTTTCTTAGATTTACTCTGAATCCATACTCATTGGATCGTACATTCCATTCAGCGGTTCTTGAACAATAATTCGCTAGGGATAGTAATGTCATCAGCGAGTGTTATCATTGATATCGCTTCACCTTGAATTTCAATTCCAATCTCGAAACATTCGTTTATTTCTGTCACGGCGTATTTTATGTATAGATTGAACAGTAGGGGCGAAAGTCTACATCCATGTCTTAACACCCATTTTAATCGAATCACTTCGTTGTTGGTGTTTCACCCTTATTTTTCCCGCTTGGTTCTTGGACATACCGTGTACTAACCGCCTTTCCCTGTAGTTTGCCCGCATCTCGTGGTCGTGCGGTAGCGTTCTCGCTTCCCACGCCCGGGTTCCCGGGTTCGATTCCCGGCGGGGTCAGGGATTTTCTCTGCCTCGTGATGGCTGGGTGTTGTGTGCTGTCCTTAGGTTAGTTAGGTTTAAGTAGTTCTAAGTTCTAGGGGACTGATGACCATAGATGTTAAGTCCCATAGTGCTCAGAGACATTTGAACCCTGTAGTTTATCGCTATTTTTCTCAGAATTTCCAATATCTTGCACAGTTTGAAATAGTCGGACACACTTTTGAAGTCGACAAATCCTATGAATGTGTCTTGATTTTCCTAGCCTTGCTTCCACAATCAGCAGCAACGAAGAATTGCCTATCTGCTGCCTTTACATTTCCCAAAGGCAATCTGATCGCCTTGTAACATGTCTTCAAGTTTATTTCCTATTGTTCTGTACATTATAATTGTCAACTTCTTAGATTCATAAACTATTAAGATGATTATGCCATAAATCTCCCACCTGTCGGCTCTTGCAATATTGAGAATTGTGAGGATCATATTTTTCCGATAGTCGGATGGTATGTGGGGAGACTGATATATTCCGCACACCAACGTGAATAGTTATTTTGTTGCCACTTCCTCAAATGATTTTAGAAATTTAGATGGCATGTTTTCGATTCTTTCTGCCTTATGCGATCTGAATTCTTACAAGATCTTTTAAATTCTAAAACCGGATCCCCCATCTACTCTATATCGACTCCTGTCATTAGACACGTCTTACTCCTCGTAGAGGCCTTCAGTGTACTCCTTCTATCTATTCGCTCTCTGCTTTGCGTTTTGCGGTGGAATTCCCATTTGCACTCTGAACTTTACCACACTTGTTCATAATTTCACCGAAGTTCGTTTTGACTTTTTAATCTGTTGGGTCAGTCTCTCCGACAATCACTTCGTTTTCGACTTCTTCGCATTTTTCAAGTAGCCATATCGCCTTAGCTTCCTGTATGCCTGAATACAGAACATTTTTGTACTTCCTTCTTTCATCGATCTGCTGAAGGATATCCTTTGTTATCAGGGATTTCTTTGCGGTTACCTTCTCTGTATCTGTAGTTCTCCTTTCAACATCTGTGTTTGCCGTTTTTGGAGATATCCATTCTTTTTTAAATGCACTGAGCTATTCTTTAGCCCAGTATCTATAGCCACAGAGAAATTCAAGAAATCTTTTCATTTCTTAGCACAGAGTGATTATAATTAAAGTTAAACTTTCACCACTGGTCAGAATGACGTCAAATTGCCATGGAATATCGAAGAAGGGGGAAAACGTATGGCAGAAGAAAAATAAATAGTTAGAAAATGTAGCAATAGATTGGGCTGTAAGCATTATAATTTAACAGTGGTCGACCATACATGACAAATGAATCGTACAACGAGGCCTACGGTGTACGTTTGACGTTAAACAACTGTTCTACTCAGTGTGCATAGGTGTTCAGGTGTGATACTGTTAGTTACTTAAGCCCATCCATCACAGCAAGGTCGTATCACATCGGATGGGAAAAATCGGTTTTTGATTGTTCTGAGGGCAAAAAAAAAACAACAACATTTAAAGCATCAATAAAAATCAAATTGGATTATTAATGTCCCTGTGACTAGCGTCAAACAGTTCAATATACTGTCCACCGTTTTCTGCAACAAGTTGAAATCGAGAAACAGCGTATTATTTAATTGATCGAAGTGTTTCTGGGGTCACGTTCATAATGTGTTGCGCAATGATTGCATTCAGTGCAGCTAAGTTTACAATCGGAACAGTGAACACAAATCCTTCAGTTAGCCCCACAGCCTGAAGTCACACGGATTAAGATTACGTGATCGGGACGGCCAGACTGTAGGTAAATGGCGGCAGATAATTTTAGTACTTCCTAAATGGCGCTTCAGGAGTTGTTTAACTGGATTTTCAATGTGCAGAAGTGCGGCATTTTGCATAAAAATGATCCCATCCACACATCCGTGTCGTTGGAATGACGTGGTTGCACAAAAGACACTCATAGCGTTTACCAGTGACGGTACAGGTAACAGGGCCGGAAGCACCTGCCCCTTCGAAAAAATATGGCCCTAAGATAAATGAAGTCGTAAATCCGCACCACACGGCGACTTTTTCTGAATGGAAACTAGTTGATTTGCTTGTGGATTTTCCGTTGACCATATTCGACAGTTCTGTGAATTGAGATATCCTGTCAGATGGAAGAGGGCTTCGTCTGTCCACAAAATCTTACACGGCCAGTCATTGTTCACTTCCATTCGGGCAAGAAATTCTAAAGCAAAGGTCTCTCTTGGTGACAGGTCAACAGGAAGCAAATCGTGCACATGGGTGATTTTGAATGGACAGCAAAGAAGAATGTTTGTGAGGATTTTTCGCACCGTGCTCACGACTGGGTCCAATGTACGCGCAGTTCTCTGTGCACTACAGGTTTGCACACCACCACTCGTCTCCTGCATTCCTCTGGCGACTGCTTCCACTGACATTGATTCAGTTCGTTTCCTCCCTCTACCAGGCTGCACACCAAAAGAACTAGTCTTTCTGAATTTCCGAATCATTTTCTCCAGACTCACGGCAGTCGTCGGACCAACGCTTTTTTTTCAAACGCTTCAGTGTCCGGAACTTCGGGAGAGCGACGTGCGCACAGTCATTATTCTTGTAACATAGCTTTACAAGTAGACCGCGATCCTGCATTGTGATAGTCCAGGCGAACGTCGCAGACTTTAATTATAATCACCCTGTACTTCTGCATTCCGCTTCATTTCACACAGACCAATCTCTTAAGCTTAGACTACCTTTCATCACTACAAAATTGCGAACCGAGTCTTACGCCTGCTCCTGAGTACGTCCTACAATCCAGTATTTGCTATCAGGATCTTTGCCTGACAGTGATGTAATGCGACTGAAATCATCCTCTATCTACAGCCCTTTTCCAAGTAGATCTGCTCCTCTTGTGATTCTTGAAGAGAACTGCCTGATATTTATTGTATAACGCAATTAGTCTTTCTCCTCTCTCATACCTAGTAGCAAGTCCATATTCCCCCATAATTCTTTCTTCTGCTCCATCGCCTTCAATCGCATTCCAGTCCCTCATTACTATCAGATTTTCGTCTCCTCTCACGTACTGAATTACCCGTTCAATATCCTCATATATTTTCTGTATATCTTCATCTGCCGCTCGGGACGTTGACAAGTACAGGGCTATTACAAATGATTGAAGCGATTTCATAAATTCACTGTAGCTCCATTCATTGACATATGGTCACGACACATTACAGATACGTAGAAAAACTCATAAAGTTTTGTTCGGCTGAAGCCGCACTTCAGGTTTCTGCCGCCAGAGCGCTCGAGAGCGCAGTGAGACAAAATGGCGACAGGAGCCGAGAAAGTGTATGTCGTGCTTGAAATGCACTCACATCAGTCAGACATAACAGTGCAACGACACTTCAGGACGAAGTTCAACAAAGATCCACCAACTGCTAACTCCATTCGGCGATGGTATGCGCAGTTTAAAGCTTCTGGATGCCTCTGTCAGGGGAAATCAACGGGTCGACCTGCAGTGAGCGAAGAAACGGTTGAACGCGTGCGGGCAAGTTTCACGCGTAGCCTGCGGAAGTCGACGAATACAGCAAGCTGAGAGCTAAACGTACCGCAGCCGACAGTTTGGAAAATCTTACGGAAAAGGCTAAAGCAGAAGCCTTACCGTTTACAATTGCTACAAGCCCTGACACCCGATGACAAAGTCAAACGCTTTGAATTTTCGGCGCGGTTGCAACAGCTCATGGAAGAGGATGCGTTCAGTGCGAAACTTGTTTTCAGTGATGAAGCAACATTTTTTCTTAATGGTGAAGTGAACAGGCACAATGTGCGAATCTGGACGGTAGAGAATCCTCACGCATTCGTGCAGCAAATTCGCAATTCACCAAAAGTTTACGTATTTTGTGCAATCTCACGGTTTAAAGTTTACGGCCCCTTTTTCTTCTGCGAAAAAAACGTTGCAGGACACGTGTATCTGGACATGCTGGAAAATTGGCTCATGCCACAACTGGAGACCGACAGCGCCGACTTCATCTTTCAACAGGATGGTGCTCCACCGCACTTCCATCATGATGTTCGCCATTTCTTAAACAGGAGATTGGAAAACCGATGGATTGGTCGTGGTGGAGATCATGATCAGCAATTCATGTCATGGTCCCACGCTCTCCCGACTTAACCCCATGCGATTTCTTTCTGTGGGGTTATGTGAAAGATTCAGTGTTTAAACCTCCTCTACCAAGAAACGTGCCAGAACTGCGAGCTCACATCAACGATGCTTTCGAACTCATTGACGGGGACATGCTGCGCCGAATGTGGGAGGAACTTGATTATCGGCTTGATGTCTGCCGAATCACTTAAGGGGCCCATATCGAACATTTGTGAATGCCTAAAAAAGCTTTTTGAGTTTTTGTATGTGTGTGCAAAGTATTGTGAAAATATCTCAAATAATAAAGTCATTGTAGAGCTGTGAAATCGCTTCAATCATTTGTAATAACCCTGTATACCTGAACTATCATTGTCGGTGTTGGTTTGCTGTCGATTGTGATGGGAACGACCCTATCACTGAACTGTTGGCAGTATCTCAATCTCTGCCCTACCTTCCTATTCATAACGAATCCCACTGCCGTTACCCCATTTTCTGTTACTGCTGATAGTACCCTACACTCATCTGACCAAAAATCGTCTTCTTTCTACCTCACTTCGCTAACTCCCACTACATCTAAATTTAACGTCAGCATTTCTTTTTTCAGATTGTCTTATAACACATCCAAAAAGGCTGCTGGGCTCGAAGCACACTCATGGGGTTTGCACTACCACAGCAACTGCCTGGCGGACAGTGCGGACCGTGGTACGTCGGGCACGGATGAGTAGAGGCCCGTCCTAGGGCCAGGTAGGATGCTCCCCACTGAAGTCGCAAGGTGATGCAGACGGCGTGCAAACTCTGCGTTTGGAAACGGTTCTACATTCTCCGTTACGTAGTACCACCCTACAGAGGTTGCTTCGCCCAGCTGTCTCTGCTCCCAAAACCTTACTTTGTTATCCAAGCCGCTAAGGAAAGAAATTCTGCCATCCACAATATTACCGGTACATATATATCAACAGCGATCAAAATAATTTTATTTCACTCTCAAATTTTTTATGAAGGTACAGATTCGCGGGAATCGTTTTCTCATCACCGTAAATGCATTTCGTACTTTTACGAATCGTAAATAGAGCTTAGGTTTAATGCTAATATTGTCACATTTGGTAAATTGGCTAGAATATTCGAATTGTGACTGTTACTGCAGCCGTACTGTTCGTCACTTGCATGACTATTATTTCTAAGAACCATGTATATAGTTGATGAGGCAGTTCAAGGTGACAGAGGGTTTTAGTATTTGATAACGGGGCCGGCCTCTGTGGCCGAGCTGTCTAGGCGCTACAGTCTAGAACCGCGTGATCGCTACTGTAGCAGGTTGTAATCCTACCTCGGGCATGGATGTGTGTGATGTCCTTAGGTTAGTTAGGTTTAAGTAGTTCTAAGTTCTACGGGACTGATGACCTCAGCAGTTAAGTCCCATAGTGCTCAGAGCCAATTGAAAACGAAGTTTTTTCTTTGAGCTGCTGTGTCTGAGATTTTCTGGGCAGTAAGAAGTTGACGGATACATAGTTCCTAGGTTGTGGAGTTCAAGTGAAAATGAGTTGCATAACTAATTTAGAAGGTACTAACTTTTAACATTTTCCTGATGAGGAGAAGCTTATTGTAAAGAACCTAAGATGACATTTGCTGATAATGGAAACCGACCGCTGAAGAGAGTGTTTAAGAAACGTGTTTATAAAGACAGTGATTAGTTATGTGGGTATGACGGTACAAATGCATTATCCAGCTTCCCATGTCTGTTGTTTGGTGGAGAACACTCGTGGATGGAAGTGTCACCGGTGCTCCGACTGAAGCGGGACTCATCACTGAAGTGGTGGGCTGCCACCCTAACAGTCGTCCGCAAACGGTCTCACATCCAGGAGTGAATATGTGGGGTGCAATTTCTGATCATAACAGCACCTCTTAGCTGTCATCCACGGTACCCTTAGATCACAGCAGTACGTCAAATATTCTACGTCCCGTTTTCTTGCCCCTGATGGGAAGCCATTACTGGGCTCACATCTCAGAAAAGTAATGCCCGCCCACACAAGGTAAATGTTTCTACTACTTAGGCAATAAAATACTTCCAGGTTTGCGACCGAATTGTCAACTGCAAAATTTTGATGTTTCGGCGACTATTGCAAGACACCTGCCTCACAGTATATTGCTAATTGCTGAATGGGCGCTAGTGTAATTACTTATATACTATGTATGGAGTGCTGTCACTGGATATGAACATGAGAAGGAAGGGTATTAAGTATTCTTCAACTGGTCTTTCCATAGTGTCTTGTCATTGGCGGAAATAGGTGTTTTCCGTTGGAGTTTCCTTTATTGCTTGCTATTGGTGGAAATCGGCGAAGGGGAAATTGAGCGGCTACTGCAGAATAGCGTTGTTTACTAACTGCCTAGTATAGCCTAAGGCGCTTCAGCACTCTGTGTACCATCCGCCGCTGTGGCCTAATGCGCGCCAGTTGTTTTGCGAAAGCTGTCCTACTGCAAGGCTGTCACTGCTGGCAGCCAAGACGCTGGGAGCCGGTACCCGTCTTCTCCATTCATGTTGTCGGGTCGCTTGGCTGCTTCTATAACCTCTCAGATATTCCTCCTCAAGCTAAACGGCTGTTTCGCCAGTACGAGGGCCTCTCGAGATTCAGTTTTTCATCCTGTACTGTTCCTAATGATCTGCCACTTCTGATTTGATATATTGTTGAGACGGATATATCTCTCCTGTTCAGATGACCTTGTGTTTATTCGACGCCCTGTCTGGCCTACATACACCAGTCCACAGTCGCATCCGATTTCATAAACGCCGGCGGAATGAAAATTGTCAATTACATTTTTCGTCGGGCCCAGAACACCTTTATTTTGTTGTTACTACGATAATTCGGCTTAATACCTGCCCGATTTAGAATTTTGACCTATCTTCTATGACCCTTGTACGTATGGTAGCATGACGGTGGTCCGTGCATTTCCCTATTGCTCTCCTCCTTTGGCGCCATAGTTTTATGTATCATGCTCATGTCGTAGCCATTAGCTCCAAAAATGGACCTGCGATTCTGTGGTTCAGCTTTGAGAATGTGTTCGTCGCTGATCGTGTTGACCCTCTTATTTGAAGTATGCAACGCCGATTTATTTTGTGTAGCATGGTGGTGAAGGATGCAAGCAGGTACAGTCATACTCAAAAGTATCCGAACGACCTGAATTGCATTTCGCCTGATTCGCATGCAACCGGCATAACGCGGCTGTCTAGCAGGCCCTCTAATCGCCCAATGGTACAGTCGTTTGACTATTGAAAATGGTTCCAACAAGTCACCACTAGAAAACACTGCTCTGTATCGCAGTAACTCAAGATCTGAAGTAATATCACGATGCCATAAATATCAGGGAACACATTATCACAATTAAGACTGTCCTTAAGGCTTGTAAGCTCACATTTATTACAATAAATGACATACCTGAAATGTTACCACTCTCATTATTACGTCAGGTAGGTAATGCACGTAGTACGTTCGTCGTATTCATGATTTCCTCTTCAAAGTAACATACAGTACTTATTATTTAACGCAAAATGACAATAAAAATTTAAGTTATCCACGAGCAGCAAGTTGAGAATATGTATCAACTTCAAGTGACACGACGAACCGTCTCGTTCTGCATATGGATCCAAACCCAGGTCAGGCAAATTAAGCAAAGGTTTCGAGACTGACACAAACTAACAGTCATCCCTCATTAGGCGTAGAGAGAGATATACCTCGATTTTAGACAGTATCAGTTAGCAAATATCAACTTTAAATTACATAACGCAAACATTTTTAAAGGACGCAAATACCTACCCAGCATCTATTGTCCCTGTTAACGAACTACGAGAGATGTTAAATATTGCTTCCTCATAAGTAACTTATATGAAAGGCTGTGAGGCAAAGCTTTGTGTTGGACAGGGATTCGAACCCAGAACCTAATCAGATTGATATCGAAGCACAACCTACTGTGATACATCGGATTTTCTCGGCAGTAACTAGATATTTTAACTGAAATGACGAGACGAAACATTAATTTTTTTTCCTTCCCAGGACTCCAACCCGGCACCTGTCGCTGTTATATTTTAGAGAAAACGAACTTTAAATATGGGTTTGTTGCACCAGCAGCGACATGTGAGCATGTTTGAACTAGAAATAATATGTCGAAGAGTTCAGTGCTCACTGGGAATAGAGCCTCGCAAATATCCTTGTTGACTACGCACAAAGAGACGTCAGCTACCGAATTTTTCTCCACCAGCAGCTCGGAATAATATCTTGAACTTACAGTGATCTCGAAAATAGTTCTGTGTCCCACTGGGAGTCAAAAACGTCAGATATCGGTAGTGTTGACAACGAATGAAAATTCATTAAAGATCGAAATCATTATCCACCAGCAGACAGGTGTTCTCATGCTAGAGCTTGATAATACATAATGAAATCTTTAGTGCCGGACCGGGATTCGAACCCATTCACGCGTAATAAGTGGAGATGTTGCGGAATCTGCAGTTTTGAACAAACAACAAATTGTAGCTGAGCTGTATTGTCACGAAGGGATCAAATTCCGCGTTAAGGGCTGTCTGAGTAGTATTCTCAGTTCAGAACCAATTTTATCGACATACAGAAGCTCAGATAAAAGATGGAATAAGTGTCCTGTGACCATACATAGCGTTTGTTTCGTCACTAGAAATAAATAACTAGTATAAGAAAGGTTACTGGCGATAGAGTTTCTACATGTCGCCACTCCAGACTTTACTGTGGTTCCAGCTAACGTCTACTTGGCAGGGAAGGAATATCATCTTTAATGTGAATTTCAGACCACACTGCCATTATATCTTCTTCACTTGGTGTAGTCAGAAGAGAATGGAATCTTTCTGTCACTATCTAAAATCATTGACGGAAGTCGGAATGGAACCCAGACCATAGATATAAAAAAATTCCCATCAGTCCAACAGACCACCAAACCCTCTCTTCTGTGACTCATTTTTCTATCGTAACGCCGTTCCGCCCCACCGAATGGGAATTCTGACACACAGGCTCCCTGTAGTAAATTGCATCATGTTCAGTAATTTCATTTACTTGGTTGACCGAATCACTATGAACTAGCTGCCTCGGCTACCCAGTGCATACATTCGACTGCATTATGTAATCACCGAAATAAAATCACGTAACTGCCACTTACACAGAACTGCCAACAGTGTAGAATGCAGAAATTTAAATAGGAAGTGTTCCTTTCCACTTGAGCTATTGTATTGCGCTATCTGTTGTAAAAAAAGGTCATGCATCACAACAGAAAAGCTGTAGCTGTTTCTCTCAGAAGTCTAGACCCGGCCATCTGACGCGGAGATTATGCTATTCTCATGTCAGCAGGATGTAAAGACTCTTCTAGGCATCATAGGCTCTGTAAATGGACGCTCCAAGGAATAATAGGGCTTGAAACTACTTTGCATTGATAATCATCGTATATTAAAGTTTAGGAATCGGTAAGATAAGAAGAGATATTTCGAGATATGTACTGAGTTACATAGTTTATAAAATTTCTGAAAATGTCGCGGAGAGACCGCTGCAAGAGACATTACAAAGAGACGTTGAAAAATTTGGTGCTGGACTGTGATTCGAATTATTATCTCCTCTTTCGAGGATCTGAATCTCTCAGAACAGTATAGTTCAATCATTTCGTTCCTTTTCCCAAGATTGCAACCTTCTCTAGGTCTCCTCCAAAGGATCCAGTACAAAAATGTTCATAATTTCATTTCGAGCCCTATCAAGTGCACACCCACCTGCTAGTGAAAATTAACGTGCATTTTTAATGTCTGTTGATGTGTTGCCAACAATCGCAATAGCTGTTGTTATTTCTGGTCAACCACGCACACATCTTACTGTTGAAGAGTAAGCAACTGATACTTAAGCTATATTCGTGGACGAACGGTAGGGGTGCAGTTCGATTGTCGCTTAGGCAATAAAGTTTGTATCCTTATTTTGGATGAAAACACCTAGCAGCTAGGAAGAAAAACCAATACGTAACATTTGATTTTCCATAGTTAACAATCCGATTACGTGTTGGGTTCGTATCTCTGTCACAGAACTTCACACCATGCACTTCATCTTTAATTGCATGCACAATTTGTTACTTTAGAATGAAGTTATATCAGATATCTTTCGTGGTTAGTTAACAGGGACAAAAGGGTCTTGATAGGAGCCTCGGTTTATTAGATAAATTGTCGTCTTTTATTTTCAAGTTTAGATTTGGTTACCGGTATTGGCAAAAAATTTCGGCAATTCATGACTCTTCATGACTAGTCATCAATATGATGTGATTAGATTAGATTAGATTAATTCTTGTTCCATAGATTATGAATACGACACTTCGTAATGATGTGGAACGTGTCATTTTAAATGAAAGATTTCTTTACGTACCATGAGTCAATTTCTTTACAACAATTTTTTACACACTCTCTCTCTCTCGTTCTTTTTTATTTCTCTCTCTCTTCCTCTCTCTCTCTCTCTCTCTCTCTCTCTCTGTCTCTCTGCCACACACATACACACACACACACACACACACACACACACATACACACACACACACAGACACACGCAAACACACAAAACACACAGACACATTCTTTTTTTTTTTATTTGTTTGTTGTGCTCGACTATCGGTGAGGCACGAAAACGCCTGTGAACGAGTTTCTTAGTTTTGAGTACACTTATGAAAGAAATAAAAAACAACTATGAGAGTTAATCATTTATGACGCTTAGTTTGCAGTCAATTCTGAGTATTTTTAGTAACTACGCTCCAGTCCCTAAACCTAGTTTCAGAAATGCGAATCAGACGCATTACGTATTCCAGGCCGTAGGAGCTGCTACGTGGAGACGTCAGCTATGGTCACTTCCCAGCCCGCTGTAGGATCACATCGGTTCGTCTTCTTTCTGCTGGTACTGTAAATGAGATTTGGCAACAAGGCAACGTATGTTTAGCAACTCTGTGATCGACGAGTTACTTCCTTGTGTGCACGGAATTAAGCCTCAAAGTTCACTTGATTTTACCTGCATCTCCAGTGAGTAATCTCAGTCATTATTGCTTGAGGTGTAACAAAAGATTGTAAACTTACGGTTTTCAGACCAGGAAAGTAGTTGCAGGTGGAAATCGCAACTAATCTCGTCTTTAAATAGCGGTTTATGAGTTATAGCCACTGTTGGCCTCGTAAGAGGAATTTCAGACACATTTCCCTTCGCCAGGTCTGTGGTGACGTGCTGACCTGTGAAAAAGCGTCTGTTGTGGTTCGCAGTTCCAGTCTCACTGACTTAAACGATTTTTACCCCATCTGTGAAAGAGCTACAAGCAGTCAGATCAAACATCAATAAGGAAATACTTTCAGCTCATAGTGCAATGGTGAAAAACTTACAATGCTGCACAACAAGTAACGCCTCTTTCCGCTGCTGACAAGCACATTTTGGGTTTCTAGAAATACATAACTATATTTATGAAATGCCACATTTGCATACCTCTTGAGTATGACACAGCATACCAATGAAACACAGACCAAATTAAAATGTGAGTGAGTAGTATTTCACTAATTCGTGTCGTAGAGGCATGCTTGTGTACAAATACTCAGTTTTATTCAAGCAGACTTTCGGCGTAAGGTTATCGTGGGTAGTTTGATTTCATTTCTTATAATACAGTGCACAATTTTCGTAAGTGTTGTTGAAACAATAGTAAACATGAGAGCGAAATTAATCATGAACGATATATGAGAATTCTCTGATGTTATCTATAACAGTCTGACGATGCACATGCAGTTTATCGATTACATGCATGTGGAAAACTTGTTCTGAGTTAAAGCTGTCAAACAATGTTTGAAGAAGAATAAAATGCCTTACCACACGACAGCTAATGTAGAAAATACTTTTCTGACATATTTGGGCAAGATGCGCTCTCCACATAGATAATACAAAAGCTTCGACATGCATCTGCCGCATGGCTGTCTATTAAACCTGAAAAGAACAAAATGTCACAGAAGTTAGCCCTTTTTCCACATGCGACTATTTTGGGTTGAGAAGTGAAGGCAATTATGTTCAAAGTTCCATTAGATTGATAACTTCAGCAGACAGCAGAATTGCGTTTAAAAAAAATTTAGCAGTAAATGTATTCGAACTCGCGACATCTTATGTATGGTGCATGACACTTACCATTACGCTACTAGCTGGCACATAGCTGCAACAGATTCAGAGCTGAACAACACTTCCTCCAGAACTTCTGCATGCCACAGCGCTGCAAAATAATGCAAATGGCCGAGTCTAGACTTCTGAGAGAAACAGTTACAGCTTTTCTGTTGTGCTGCATGACCTTTTTTTACAAACAGATAGCGGAATAGAATAGGTCAAGTGGAAAGGAACACTTCCTATTTAATTTCTGCATCCTACACTGTTGGCAGTTCCGTGTATGTGGCAGCTACGTGATTTTATTTCAGTGGTTACATAATGGAGTCGAATGTATGCACTGGGTAGCCGAGGCAGCTAGTTCATAGTGATTCGGTCAACCAAGTAAATGAAATTGCTGAACATGCTGCAATTTACTACAGGGAGCCTGTGTGTCAGAATTCTCATCCAGTGTGGCAAAAAGGCCTTACGATAGAAAAATGAGTCACAGAAGAGAGGGTTTGGTGGTCTGTTGGACTGATGGGAATTTTTTTATATCTATGGTCTGGGTTCGATTCCGACTTCCGCCAATGGTTTTAGATAGTGACAGAAAGATTCCATTCTCTTCTGACTACACCAAGTGAAGAAGATATAATGGCAGTGTGGTCTGAAATTCACATTAAAGATAATATTCCTTCTCTGCCAAGTAGACGTTAGCTGGAACCACAGTAAAGTCTGGAGTAGCGACATGTAGAAACTCTATCACCAGTAACCTTTCTTATACTAGTTATTTATTTCTAGTGACGAAACAAACGCTATATATGGTCACAGGACACTTATTCCATCTTTTATCTGAGCTTCTGTATGTCGATAAAATTGGTTCTGAACTGAGAATGCTACTCAGTCAGCCCTTAACGCGGAATTTGATCCCTTCGTGACAATACAGCTCAGCTACAATTTGTTGTTTGTTCAAAACTGCAGATTCCGCACCATCTCCACTTATTATGCGTGAATGGGTTCGAATCCTGGGCCGACACTAAAGATTTCATTATGTATTATCAAGCTCTAGCATGAGAACACCTGTCTGCTGGTGGATAATGATTTCGATCTTTAATGAATTTTCATTCGTTGTCAACACTACCGATATCTGACGTTTTTGACTCCCAGTGGGACACAGAACTATTTTCGAGATCACTGTAAATTCAAGATGTTATTCTGAGCTGCTGGTGGAGAAAAATTCGGTAGCTGACCTTTGTGTGTAGTCAACAATATGTGCGGTGCTCTATTCCCAGTGAGCACTGAACTCTTCGACATATTATTTCTAATTCAAACATGCTCACATGTCGCTGCTGGTGCAACAAACCCATATTTAAAGTTCGTTTTCTCTAGAATATAACAGCGATAGGTGCCGGGTTGGAGTCCTACGAAGGAAAAAATTAATGTTTCGTCTCGTCATTTCAGTTAAACCATCTAGTTACTGCCGAGAAAATCCGATATATCACGGTAGTTTGTGCTTCGATATCAATCTGATTAGGTTCTGGGATCGAATCCCTGTCCAACACAAAGCTTTGCCTCACGGCCTTTCATATAAGTTACTTATGAGGAAGCAATATTTAACATCTCTCGTAGTTCGTTAACAGGGACAATAGATGCTGGGTAGGTATTTGCGTCCTTTAAAAATGTTTGCGTTATGTAATTTAAAGTTGATATTTGCTAACTGATACTGTCTAAAATCGAGGTATATCTCTCCTACGCCTAATGAGGGATGACTGTTAGTTTGTGTCAGTCTCGAAACCTTTCCTTAATTTGCCTGACCTGGGTTTGGATCCATATGCAGAACGAGACGGTTCGTCGTGTCACTTGAAGTTGATACATATTCTCAACTAGCTGCTCGTGGATAACATAAATTTTTAATGTCATTTTGCGTTAAATAATAAGTACTGTATGTTACTTTGAAGAGGAAATCATGAATACGACGAACTTACTACGTGCATTACCTACCTGACGTAATAATGAGAGTGGTAACATTTCAGGTATGTCATTTATTGTAATAAATGTGAGCTTACAAGCCTTAAGGACAGTCTTAATTGTGATAATGTGTTCCCTGATATTTGTAGCATCGTGGTATTACTTTATATCTTGAGTTACTGCGATACAGAGCAGTGTTTTCTAGTGGTGACATGTTGGAACTATTTTCAATAGTCAAACGACTGTACGAAGGGGCGTTTAGAGGGCCTGCTAGACAGCCGCGTTATGCCGGTTGCATGCGAATCAAGCGAAATGCAGTTCAGGTCGTTCGGATACTTTGAGCACGACTGAATCTCTACGTGTTCTTGAGGTTTCCATAAACTCTGTGTCCGAACGTCCCATTAGGTTTACGGTAAACTTCGACGTCGAGAATTCTACCAAGAATATATTGTGTACCAAAAGTCCACAAACAAACCTTTCCTTTGCAGCCGATAGTGAGTAGTATTCATTCACCGACCTACACACTAGCAAAAGGCTCCGAAGCTTAGACATCTAGTGGCCCACATAGATTGATACGTAAAGGAATCCACACACTTTGTAGCACTTAAGAAAAAAAAAAGAAGCGTGTCTCAGGTACCGATATAAAGGTCCGTTTCGACGTGAAGTCTTTATTCACGAATTTACCCGTACAGACGCCATGCATATCTTGGAGGAACGCATGGCACCCGATATCTGCTATCTAGTGCGCCATTGTTTGACGACCACCTGTTCCATCTGGAAAGGGGATTTGTATGAACAGACGGACGGTGTAGCTGTGGGTCCCTCTATCGGCTGTCACAGCAGACATTTATATACAAGCGTTCAAAGAAACAGAACTCACGTCGGCGCCATTACGCCCAAAATCTTGGCTACGATACGATAACGACACTTTTATCATGCGGCCACAGGGAGAAGAAGAGCCTCAGAACTTACATCAACATCTCAATCATCAGCAAAGCAAAATTCACTTCACCTTGGAGATAGGAAAGGACGGGATACTGCCTTTTCTCGATGTGGAAGTTTGCGGTGAGCCTGATGGGAACTTGAACCCAGAGCTTATAGAAAGCCCACGAACACGGACAGGTACCTGCATGCATTCAGCCACCACCATCCTATCCAAAAGAATTCCTTGATGGGTCCCCTTTTTTTATAGAAACAAAGAAAAAGTGATTTTAAAGGTAAATGCCCAGGTCAGACAAATTTATTGACTTTGTGTCTGGATATGAAATGTAAAGGAAAACACTGGATAAATAAGCATAACAGAATAAAATTGTGGTTTTTCTTGGAAGCGACATTAATTTAATCGTTAAATATCCCTTCTGTCTTTTGGAGAAGTCGAGTGTCCCTCAAACAATTATTTTTGTAAGTTCTTAAGACGTACTTGAGTGTTCTGAAGCCCATGCACACTTAAAAATGCTTCTCTGCATACCAAAATATTACAGCCATTAACCTTCACCTGGTACGAAAAAGTGACCATTCGCAGTGAAATTGTGCTTTTCCTTTTCTTTGGGTACCTTAAAAAGTGAAATTTATTAATCAAAATAATAATATTTTATTTATAAAAATTACATGATATAAAAATCTATATCAAATTATCATTAATCATAGTTACCTCCTTTTCACTTGTAGCATCTTAATATTGCTCAGAAGGTAATTATTTTGGCAGTTGAAATCACCCATATCCGAAAAAGAATTGAATATCTGCTCTACACAGTCATAAATTTTGCTCCAGCACTTGTTTTTTCATTTATATCCAGAACCAAGAATTTTAGCACCAACAATTTGTCCTGTTTTATCAGATATATACTCTATGCCATAATTTCTATGACGTTTGCATTTTTCCCTTTTCCAACTGATACTTCAGGGGACCTTTCACATTCATCAGCATCCTAAGCCAAATAAAATATTCAGATTGCTGCCACTGTACGAAAAATCGTCTTCAGAACTATCAATTTCTGTATCTGAATCTTCTTTTCCGCTTTTGCATGGAAGTAGCCTCTTCTTTGGAAGCGCCATTGTACTGTGGCTTTGGGTTGTTTCAGACATGAAAAAGACTACTTCCTCACAGTATGAGAACAACAAGTGTGAACTGCTCTGCCATCTATTGAGGGAAAGTTAAAATATTTACGCACTAGCTTCCTCTGTTGAGCAGAAGTTGAAGTAACACAAAAAACGTATTTTGAGAAAAGTGTGGTTTTGGACTATATCATTCTCGCCCTTTCATTTCCATTTCATTCACCGAGCTACAAACTAGCAAAAGAACTGTCTCCAAAGTGCAGATGTCACTGGCAAGTCTAGAGGGATGTTAGATAAAAATCGAAACTGTAAGGATGCGCCGTATTAAAACTCGTCCGAGTTTACCAAGTGATTCATTATTTCCAGCTACAGTGCCTCCATTCCTCTCGGTCTGCATCACTGCGTCCTGCAATGCTGAGGACACCACTTCGGTGCCTGCAAGACGGCTTGGCGCGGAATGGCTGCCTCAGTGACCCGTGCAATGCCCTACTGCGTGTCGGTATTGCCCGGCCGCAGAGTAGCGACGTCAGCATTCGCCAGCAGTCGACTCAGCAGTCTCCGTCCATGGCATCTCAGCGCAGCCCGCTGCGATCTACAAGGCGACCCGCGGCGTGCTTCCTCGCCAGCGTGGCTATGATCGTGGCGACAACAAGCACCTGCGATCTGGTGTCCGTATCTGTGGCCCTTGCCTCAGGATGCCTCTGGCGTGTGTTGGGAGCCAACAACACTGCCTGCAGTAGCGAGCATTGCCGTGGCCCACCACTGGCTGGCTGCAGACTGTGCGTTGGCCCCAGGGGGTCGAACCAGCGACCTGCTGTGGACTGGAACGCTGGCGGCTCATCTGCTGCTGTGAGTAAGCCCTGTGGCCGCCATTCTACTTCCCAACCGCTGGTAACATAATTTGCTGTCAACAGGCTTGCACCTGGATGTAACTTGTGCGCTCAGAAACATTACACTGAAGATAACCTTTTACCATCTTAAACGGTGGTGTCACTACATTATTCCCCCCTTCGGAAAGACCCAGCCCTTGGGACGACCTCTAGCTTCTCTTAAACTGGTTTGGGTGGGCACGTACATATGACATATTTACTACTACTATTAGGAAACTTAGATATGATCTAGTCCTCCTAAGACACATGACATGAGACAAAACGTAAAAATTCGTTACTGGACGAACACTCCACTTAATGCTCGATCAACCACTGACCTAGCCGTCTTATGCCCTTGGTATCCAATCCACTGGGATTTTCACTTCAGTCGGTTCCCTCTTGGAACTGGCTCTCCGCTTGATCAGAATGAAACAACACATAAAAAAGTTAAGGCTGCTATGGCACTTGACACTGGGGTGCTCAAGATGATCGTAACTTGTCGTTACGTTTCCCTACATTGAGGGAGATGCTGCAGAAGCTGTTCGGCTGATATGCGCCCCTCTTACTCTGAAATAAACTGGTTTACTGACCTCAACAGACCTCACTCCAGAGTTTGATTTAACAGGGTCAGATTCTGCCTTGGCAAAAACTCTGAAGTTCCTTCTGGCCAGTACAGCTGTAGCTGTGTAGCATTCAGTTGCATGACTCCTGAATCTGACGCTGGCAGGTGGTAGGTTGGTCCTATTATGTTGCACGCAGATTAAAATTCCGCTCCCCTCGAGCTCTATACATTTCGCTTCTGCAAATACTCCCTGCTCAAAACAACTTGCTACTATTGTGAAATTTTCGTAGGCGGAGAAGATCCAATGCATCCTGACCCATTGCAAAGTCAATTTGGGCTCCATGATGTGCCTTGGACAGTATATTTATTCCCTCCTGGCTAAAAATAACTGCACCCTGCACATGTCCAAATTGGTGCATATCACCCTGGCTGAACATACCTATACCTTCCCTCTATGGTAGGTTCATCATTACTCCCTTGTCATTTTGGCATACCGGCTGTTAACTGCCGAGATCAGCAATATCTCCTCAGTTTTTTACTTCTACCAACTTGCTCAATGCTCCCCTTTTCAGTGACCTGGGGACAGTGATCACCATCACCCGTCCTCCCTCTTCAAAAAGACTGTTGTCCCCAGCAGGCTCACAATACTCGAAAACACATAAAACATATGAAAATACAATGCCTTATTAATCTACGCAAACCCAATGACACATAACAAGAAAACAAAAAAAAAACAACTACAAATACTCTACTGCTTTCTGGATCACAAAGCATACAGTACATCATGCTGTAGTTTGTCTTCCTGCTTTTCCCTGCACTGAACACCTCTCTTCACTCTCTCTTTCTTCTCTTCCCTTCCTGTGACATGCCTGGAATCACATCTGGACAACCCTTAAATGGCTGCAACCCCCCAATGTGGGTTGGGTTGGGATGCCTGGGGGAAGAGACCAAACTGTGAGGTCATCAGTCTCATCGGATTAGGGAACGGTGAACGAAGTCGGCCGTGCCCTTTCAAAGAACCATCCCGGAATTTGCCTGGAGCGATTTAGGGAAATCACGGAAAACCTAAATCAGGATGGCCGGACGCGGGATTGAACCGTCGTCCTCCCGAATGCGAGTCCAGGGTGCTAACCACTGCGCCACCTCGCTTGGTCCACCCCTCCCCCTCCCCCCCAATGTGTACTTTCGTTGTTCTAGTTGGCAGCTGAAGATCTGATCACATACCATCAAGATAGCAGCGCCACATGCCAATACCCCGCCGCAGGAGGAGAGGTTCCACAAAGGTCTGCTCCACTAAACCACATGTAAGCATGCACGTAACTCAAGTACTGTTCGTAAGTTCATTTCCACGGCTGTCATACCAAATACTCAAAATATTGACCTTGAGCACTGCGATACGATATAAAGTGATTCTGGAGAAAGAATACTGCACGTTGTATTTTATCTTAAGTTAACGGTAGGACAGGGCCGTGATATAAGGCAATTCGTTCGTTCGAGATTCGTCACTGTTTTATAGTAGACCTCTTATTTTAATTTTTGCAACATGTCAAACCATAGTAGTGTTAAGTTTGATGAATGTGCAGACCATTTTGCCTTTGATGAACAACCCTTCCAATGCTTTCTAATGCTTTCCTGATGTCCTCTTAAGACGGACTTTCATTACATGAGCGGAATGATAGCGACACCCTTCACGTAGGTACCACACTAACTGCCGTATCTCCAGTGGGGCTATCTTCCAATAACTGCAGTAGCTCTATATCTTAAGAACATGGGTGTATTTGGAGTCCCATCAATAAAACACGGAGCAATGGCGCGGGTCTTGAAAAGCACGCACCAGAGGTTGATAGAGCAAGAGTCGTTGTTATCTATTTCTTTGAGTCAACGTGAATTCCCAACTGACGTTTAACGCGTGTTGCGTTTCCCATGGTTTATAAACGACGCCACTTCCTTAAAAAAAAATTTGCATAGATATGTGGCATCATTGTGCACTTTTTGTAGATAACATTGGGAAAGCAAAACCAACTTAGGAGATCATTACCATGATTCCGCAGATGCAGCGAAATGTGAAAAGGATCAAATACCATGGAATATAATGTTCACAGAGCACTGTTTTGTTAAGTAGCATTCCTCTTTTCTTGGCGTGTTTTATTCTCCACATTTCCAGTTTTTAGAAAATTTTTATAATGTTTGCAAAGACATGTCATGACTACGTGGAATGGCCTGGACAGCCATCAGCATACAATCGCACGTAATTTGACAACATTCGATATAAACGGCATTCAGTGTTTCGACTGTCGTATACATTGTAAATGTTTCAATAACCTTACGAGAAAATTATTTGATAGCTACAACATCATAACACAGATTGATGGGTTTCAAGCGCATAGGTAAATACAAGAACATACTTGCGTTAATTGTTTGCTTACATTTGGCACAACAGGGCAGACATTTGTGGAATCTCTTTTCCTGACGGCTGCCTAGTGGTTTCCATACCTGCTATATTGCTGAAGTTCTCTCGGCCGCTTCTTCCAAATGCCAAAGAAAATGTATTAAAAATATATTAGAAAACACATTCTAAAATTTAATTGAAAAGAAAAGTAGGAGTCGTACTTCGGCGACTATAAATAATAAAAATTGCTTGACAAAGTAGGGAAATTGACCGTATTGGGAGCTACAACTTCGCGAAAACAGCACCTAGATATTTCTATTCACTCTGGATATGCTTGTGGTTGTCTTTCTTAGCTGCCTGTCTACAATCTGTGATTTTTGTAAGCTTCTATACTTTACTTTGTAGTTGTTTCTCTTTCACAAATTGTTTACATCGAAAATTTATGACTAAGATAGTTAGATTTTTCTGATTAACATTACTGTTTTATTCTGTGTGAAAGCTGTGTGTATGTGAGTGTGTGTGTGTGTGTGTGTGTGTGTGTGTGTGTGTGTGTGTGTGTGTGTGTGTGTGTACTATCGCACGTGCGTGACTGCGTTCGCTGAAGGCGAAACCTACAGAAATGTATTATTTGCATACATACACAGATAGAAATACAAGCGCGAGCTTCAACCAGAAGATGGTAAAAAACAGCTTTATGGTGCAGTTTACACACTACTATACAAACTGGAGCATGTGGTAGGCTTACTATAATTTTAAAAATAAAGCTGTAAAACTCCGCCCGAACAGGCCATGAATGCCCCAGGGGGGGGGGGGGGGGGTCATGTGGTCCGCACACCACTATCCCTGCCGTGTGTCAGTTTACAAGACCGGAGCCGCTACTTCTCGATCAAGAAACCCCTCAGGTTACCCCACAAGTGCTGAGTGCCAACAGCATTCGGTAGACCAGATGGTGGCACCTCCAAGTGCTCGCCCAGCCCGACAGTACTTAACTTCGGTGTTACTACGGCGGCAAGGTTGCTTCGATATTTGTATCTCTCAGTTTTTAAGTACTTTTCATGAATTTTAAATTTTATTGAGGGTTGAATAACACTTAGGCGGTTTTTTGGTCTACTGATTTTTATTTGTATGAACTACTTTTTGACTTATTTGGCCATCTTCAGATATCTACTGGCTATTGTTTACAAGGAGCTTGAATTCATAAGAACCAAACATTCTCAACTAAGATACAACGCCGTAATATGCATTCTAAATAATTCTAATTGTTGCTATATTTGGCACTGACAAACAATAAAATATGATTTATTATGTTAAAGAACAGTTTTACAGAACAAAAAGTCCCGTTTGACAATTTCAAAGACAATACCACAACTAAAGACCGTATCTAAGTGTGTTGTATTTTAGTCCAGAATGTTTGGTTCGTAAGAACACAAGTTTCTTGTAAACAATAGTCAGTAGTTACCTGAAGATGGCCTAATAAGCCGAAAACTAATTGATACAAATAAAAATCAGTAGAACAAACAATCGCCTAAGTGTTAATCAACACTCACTATGGAAATGTTCTATCAAAAAGCGACTGAATAATCCACAAAAACATTAAATTTTATTATTTAAACAATTCCCGTAATTTAAAAAATCCGCCAGCCATACATTAACCAGGTACTCCATAAAACCATCAAAGAAAAATTGTGTGTATTAACATGCCACACTCATTTATTAAGTTCTTACTGCAGATTTATATTGTTATTTGTCAT
Source organism: Schistocerca americana (assembly GCF_021461395.2). Taxonomy (NCBI): domain Eukaryota; kingdom Metazoa; phylum Arthropoda; class Insecta; order Orthoptera; family Acrididae; genus Schistocerca; species Schistocerca americana. The sequence continues at coordinate 824,139,003 of NC_060119.1, forward strand.
AATGTTACAAAATCGTAATTGATTTCTTTACACTGTAGTTCCTAGAAAATGAACCCCTCAGTAATAACAGCAAACACTTTTACATATATGTAGATGATGTACTATGTATGGGGACAGATACCAAGATACAACTGAACACATACCTAGAATATCTAAATTCACAACAAAAAACATACAATTAACCACGGAGTTAGGTGAAAAATCCATTAACTTTTTAGACCTTAATATAGATATCGCCACAAAATTTACGGAAAACCCCGAACAACAGAGACAGTAATACCCTCATGTTCACAACACTCAATAACACACAAACATGCAGCCTCCCATTCCATGGAGCATCGCCTCGTATCCATACCAATTTCAAAACAAAATTTCGAAACACAATTAGACATCTTTAAATATATTGGATATAACAATGGCTATAACCCTGAATTAGTTGACAAAATCCTGCACGAGAAAGAAAGAAGAAAACTATTGCCCTGCATTTATACCCCTTCTGCAATAACAACCACACCGAAATTCAACTGGTGCACTATTCCATATCTAGGTAAGCTATCAGACAAACTAGCCGAAACACTGAAATCCCAAAACTATAAGACATCATTTTATTTAAGAGGCACTGCAGCTAATGCCAGATGGTGATCACATCACCACTTTCAAACTTTACACAGCACAGTAAAACTGCTACTAACCACAAAGTGTCCCAACAGTAAACAAATTCACACCCCAGTATAATGAAATATCCCTTATGTGTTTACATTCCTAACTGTAACTCAACTGTAACAACGAAATTTTTTGTATTTGTTAATGCACAATTTTTATAATAACAAAACGTAACCCCCAAAGGAAACATCGCTGTTGTACAACCAACAATTAGTTTCCACTGCAACTGTTCACAACAAGTAACAAACACTGTAATTTTGTAATAATATGTATTCTAAATAATTCTAATTGTTGTCATACATGGTACTGCCAAATAATAAAATGTGATTTATTATGTTAAAGAACAGTTTTACAGAACAAAAAGTCAAAAGACCCGTTTGACAATTCCAAAGACAATAACAAAACTGAAGATCGTATGTAAGTGCGTTGTACCTTAGTTCACAAGGTTTTGTTCGTATGAACACACGCTCCTTGTAAACAGTAGCCAGTAGTTATCTGAAGATGGTCTAATAAGCCGAAAATTAGTTCATACAAACAAAAATCAGTAGAACAATCAACCGCGAAAGTGTTATTAAACCCTCAGTGTAGAAATGTTCTATCAAAAAGCGACGGAAGAATCCATAAAGAGATGGAATTTTATTATTTAAACAATTCCCGTAAATGAAAAAATTCCGCCAGACATGCAATAACTAGGTGCTCTATAAAATCATCAAAGAAAATTTGTGTTTATTACTGCAGATTTCTATTGCTGTTTGTCATAATTTTGTAAAATCGTAATTAATTTCTTTACACTGTAGTTTTGATTGTAAAATTACAGTCGACGTACCAGTTTGGTCGGTGTGTCAGTGAGTACGGGGGGAGAGTTCAAAAGGCCTGTCAGAAGGCTGTATAGCGATGACAGTTGGAACTGAAGCGCTGTCAGTGGAGGACATGTGGTGTTGTTTGTGACAGTAGAATCAACAGTTGTAAACTCAGAATATTTTACAGTAGCAGACAGCTGTGCATTTGTGCAACTAGCGATGAAGATTTGACGGTGTGGTCGACCCTAAGACGCAGAGCAACCCAAAGTATAAATGTTGTTGTTGTGGTCTTCAGTCCTGAGATTGGTTTGATGCAATTCTCGATGGTACTCAATCCTGTGCAAGCTGCTTCATCTCCCAGTACGTACTGCAGCCTACATTCTTCTGAATCTGCTTAGTGTATTCATCTCCTGGCCTCCCTCTACGATTTTAACCCTCCACGCTGTCCTCCAATACTAAACTGGTGATCCCTTGATGCCTCAGAACATGTCCTACCAACCGATCCCTTCTTATAGTCAAGTTGTGCCACAAACGCCTCTTCTCCCCAATTCTATTCAATACCTCGACATTAGTTACGTGATCTACCCATCTAATCTTCAGCAGTCTTCTGTAGCACCTCATTTCGAAAGCTTCTATTCTCTTCTTGTCCAAACTATTTATCGTCCATGTTTCACTTCCACACATGGCTACACCCCATACAAATACTTCCAGAAACGACTTCCTGGCACTTAAATCTATACTCGATGTTAATAAATTTCTCTTCTTCAGAAACGCTTTCATTGCCACTGCCAGTCTACATTTTATATCATCTCTACGTCGACCAACATCAGTTATTTTGCTCCCCAAATAGCAAAACTCCTTTATTACTTTAAGTGTCTCTTTCCTAATCTAATACCCTCAGCATCACCAGACTTGATTCGATTACATTCCATTACCCTCGTTTTTCTTTTGTTCATATTCATCTTGTATCCTCCTTTCAAGACACTGTCCATTCCGTTCAGCTGCTCTTCCAAGTCCTTTGCTGTCTCTGACAGAATTACAATGTTATCGGCGAACCTTAAAGTTTGTATTTCTTCTTCATGGAGTTTAATACCTACACCGAATTGTTCTTTTGTTTCTTTTACTGCTTGCTCAATATACAGATTGAACAACATCGGGGATAGGCTACAACCCTGTATCACTCCCTTACCAACCACTGCTTCCCTTTCATGCCCCTCGACTCCTATAACTGCCAACTGGTTTCTGTACAAATTGTAAATATCCTTTCGTTCCCTGTATTTTACCCCTGCCACCTTCAGAATTTGAAATGGAGTATTATAGTCAACATTCTCAAAAGCTTTCACTAAGTCTACACATGCTACTAACGTAGGTTAGCCGTTTCTTAATGTAGCTTGTAAGATAAGTCGTAGGGTCAGTATTGCCTCACGTGTTCCAGTATTTCTCTGGAATCCAAACTGATCTTCCCCGAAGTCGGCTTCTACCAGTTTTTCCATTCGTCTGTAAAGAATTTGTGATAGTATTTTGCAGCCGTTACTTACTAATCTGATAGTTCGGTAATTTTCACATCTGTCTACACCTGCTTTCTTTGAGTTTGGAATTATTGTATTCTTTTTGTAGTCTGAGGGTATTTCACATGTCGCATTGATTTAGATCACTATATGGCAGAGTTTTGTCTGGACTGGCTCTCCCAAGACTGTCAGTAGTTCTAATGAATGCCGTCTACTCCCGGGGCCTTGTTTCCACTTAGGTCTTTCAGTGCTCCGTCAAACCCTTCACTCAGTATCATATTTCCCATTTCATCTTCATCTACATGCGCTTCCATTTCCATTGTAAGCAAGTGGAAATTGACATCTTGGATATTCGGGAATCCAGCCGGATGTTCGCGTCGTTCTCGCACGATATTTCAACAGCGTGCCTCGCTGTCTTCTTCATGTGCTACCTGAGACTGGTCCTTGGGTCGATCGAGTCCAGTATTTACGCCTGGGAGGAACCAGCAGTGGCCACCACCCGGCACAGAAGAATGGAGTGCTCAAAACACTGGTCCACAGAGCACAAACTCTGTCAGATCCTGATAGTCTGGCCACAGAAATAGAACACTTACAGTCAGTGTTCAGTAGGAATGGGTACACCTCTGGAGATATCCAGAAGGCACTTCAATCTGCCAACCGGCCAAAGTATCCAGAAGAAGAACCAGAAGAGGCAAAGAAGATGGCAACCTGCCATATGCCGGACCTATCTCTGCTAAGATCAGCGGGATTCTCCTGAAATATGACATCAAGAGCACATTTTGCCCACCCACCAACATTGGGGCTATGCTGGGGAATGTAAAAGATGACCTGGCGCTACGCACACCAGTTTTTTACAACATACCATGCCAGTGTGGGATGTCATACACTGGCCACACCACCAGAACTGTGGACATCAGGTGTAAAGAACACCAGAGACATACCAGACTCAGGCAGGCAACTAGATCAGCCATAGCAGAGCGTTGTCTGGAACTTGGTCATTCGATGGATTACGGTAGCTCCAGGATTGTGACACGGACCTCAGGATTTTGGGACGGTGTCATTAAGGAGGCCATTGAGATTGGGGTCACGGACGGTCTAATCAGCCGTGACTCGGGATGCCGGATCGGCGCTGCCTGGAGTCCAGCGCTTGAGCTTGTGAAAGCTCAACGCAGGACACTCCGGGATTCTACAGGAAGTGCAGACCGAGAGAACGGCCGTGAGACGGGGTGTCGGACACTGGATACCAGATCTGAAACACCCCAGATCATGAACTCGACTTCAGAAGACGGCCAGGCCAGGCGCGGACGGCGGAGGGAACACCGGCGACCAGAGATGGACAATGTAGCCGCTTCTGGCGGACGGGGACCACAGATGAAACACTTGGCGCAGACCGATTAGGGAACGGCCAGCTCCTCCCAGGCATAAATACTGGACTCGATCGACCCAAGGACCAGTCTCAGGCAGCACCTGAAGAAGACAGCGAGGCACACTGTTGAAATATTATTCGAGAAAGACGCGAACATCCGGCTGGATTCCCGAATATCCAAGATGTCAACAGATCGCCGGGAAAGCATGAAGAATTACAAGTGGAAATTGTGGATGTCGTTCTTCTACGATGAACGACAGTTGTTTTGTGTACGAAATTCGATCAGTGAGCTTACAAATCGTATGTTCATCGTGTTTTGTTTTGTTAGTGAGTGTTTTGAACAAGTTGTAATATATTATCGTCCATAAACGCAAGTTTACGCATTTAGATGTATAGGAAGAGAGACGTCAGAGCCCGACTGAGAGCTGCGCCGCTGGGTTGGGCAGCGCGGCGCGCGACCAGAGGCGAGCGCCCACACAGCCACCCACTTGATGGGGATGGGACGCGATTCCGCCGATCGATGGCGTTGCCAAGCGTCGCTCCGGTCCCCACCCCATGAAGCGCGCAGGTTACTATGGAAACAACCTCCCCGCCACATTCGCGCTCTCGAGGTCTCTGTAAATGGCCAGTAGAACTGAAAGCGCACATACTGCGCACATTTCATCTCCTTATAAACGTATACCGTCAAAACTCTATAAATTAGGAACTGCATGTGAAAATTATTGTAAAGCTAAAAGTGATTCTACTTGCAATTGTTGTTAAAAGAGATACTAAATGAAACAAATTACTCAGCGAATAAACAGTAATGGAAGATGAATTTATGACTGTAACGCAGATGTAATGGATGTAGGCGGGTGAGGCAGACAGGTGAATGGATGGTAGCTGGACTAAGGAATCCCTTGATAGATTAAAAGGGATAAGAAGAGACAGACTTATGGAACGCAGATAGATGATGATAGGAAACTTACAGCGGGAAATTCAGTTGACTACTGAGGTGATGAACTGATTTGGACACTAACTCACATTCGAAAGGATTTGGGCTCTTTTCTCCAAATGACAGCCCAGTTATCGATTTAAGCAGCACCACACCTAATCGTCTAATGCGAAGCAGTGGAGATCTAAATACATCGACTGTTAGCGTCATCAAATCCGGAAAAAATTGTGACCAATGAGGATTTGGCAAAGCGCCTACTACGTTTTCAGGGCACTGGTTTACTCTACGCGATTCACGGGGAGTGAAACCACACAATGGACCCTGGTTAGATGTGGGCTCTAGTAGGCTAGGATCGCTTTTCTTTTCATCTCCCTGTTCAAAGCATAGCTATACTTCACAGAGATAGGAAGGAACTAGTTTCATCTAATCGAAAGAGAATCCATTCACGGAGAGAATTAAAAGTAATTGAGGATTACAGTCGTTACGAATAAGATTTCCCTCGGCACAGCGAGTTGTCTGAGATGATTGAGTTCTAAACTATCGATACCCCAGGCTCCTCAGTTAAAACTAGAACTAGTGCGAAGTCACACTAAGGACAAGTGTCCCATGTGCAACCCACTCAGAACAGTCAAGACCAGAATCCTCTCCAGATCGGAGTCTGAAACAGAAAACCACTCCAGATCGGAGTCAAAGCCAGGAAACCACTCCAGACCAGAGTCTAAATCGGAAGGCACCGCTTCAGACTGGAGTATGTTTCGGAAGATCCACTCCAGACCGGAGCCTGAATTGGAAGATCAAGTTTCTCCTCTCCTCACTTTCCATCAAATCTCAGTAAACTCCATAAAAGCCCTCCTTCAACCTCCCCCACAAGGGTTTCGTGCTAATCACAAGACTCCACGAGCTCCATGTGTCCCCTCTAACGAGTCTGCTATACACATCGGCCAATCCTGATCGAAGTTATCAATATTCTCCTCTTTCGAGGAGAAGTTGCCAATCTCTGACTCGCAAATTCCCACGCAGACAGGAAAAGACATTGTGCTCCCAACCTGTTTTTTCCAACAGCCACTTTAGGCAGCATGTTCTGAGTTTACTTATAGCTCTAAAGTGAAGAACACATTTATTACAGAGTTTGTGACATGGACAGCCCAAATGTTAAAGCGTGTGCTACCAGGCGCATTGGCTAAACTAATAGGAGTGCTTTTGTTTCCCAACATCATTTCAGTGCTGCCATAAATGTTGCGTTCCTTATAAAATTGTTTGATGGTTGAGGTTTCCAGAAAACTCTGCAGGCAGAGGGATGACATCACCTGATAGCTCCCTTGATAGCGTCTGGTCCAAAATGAACACGGATATCTGCGAATTGTTATGACCGCTATCCCTGTTCACAAAAGGCATTTACGACACTGTCGGAACCCGTTGGCTGGGTGACCTAGATCCCTCTCTCATGCCCCTGCATCTGCTGTGGCTACAAGCGACTTATAACCAGGTCCAGGTAGGTAGTTTTTTCGCCTCATGGGCCAAATGCATTGTCTGCGTACCGGTGAGAAATTCTTGGGACCACATTCTGTCCCCAGTAAGTGCTTCGAGATGTTCCTTTCTTTAATAGTTGCACATCGCTACCAACGCCCAAACTGCCACTGCAAGATTTGCTGTTAAATAAGGAAACTTCCTGCTTGTTCTCAATTCCAGAAAAAATACTATTCGAAGGAGAGAACCACCATAAAAATCCTGCATGGATTAACAATGTACATGCTCCTATCAATGCTTGCCCATGCCGATAACTCCCTGTCATCTCACAAAAACGATATCTTTGGTGTCAAATCAACTTTAGAGAGTACTCCTGAATATGGAAACTACCGAGAGAGTGACACGTCCTCTCTCAACTTAACGACTGAGACAAGCAACATTTGCATTGAGATGTCGATACTAACAGACAAGCAACACTGCATCGACTATCGCAGCAGAAATCAATGTGAAACGTACGACAAATGCATCCAACAGGACAGTGCGGCAAAAGTTGGCATTAATGGCCTATGGCAGCAGGCTGCCGACACGGGAGCCTTTGCTAACAGCACGACATCGTTTGCAGTATCTCTTCTGTGCTCAGGACTAAATTAGTTGTACCCTAGACGACTGTAAAACCGTGGCCTGGTCAGATGGCTCCCGATTTCAGTTGATAAGAGATGATGATAGTGTTAAAGTGTGGCCAGGTTTTCAACTAGGTACTGTGCAAGCTGGTGATGTTTCCATAATGATATTGGCTATGTTTATATTGGATGGACAGGGTTCTCTGATCTAACTGAACCGATCATTGAATGGGAATCGTTATGTTCGGCTACTTATAGAAAATTTTCAGTCATTTAACGATGGAATTTTTATGGATAACAATGCGGCACGTCACTGGGCCACAACTGTTCGCATTTATTTCGAAGAAAACTCTGCACCGGCAACGATTTCTCATTTATGAATGACTGTAGACACAGCACGGCTCAATATTTAAGCAGGGGACTTCCAACGACTTGGTGAGGCCGTCACGTCGAGCCAATGATTACACTGAGGAAAAGGAGGTCCGACAAGATTTTAGGAGGTATCCCATGACTTTTGTCACCTCAGTGTAAGTCTGAAAGAGTGGGACTGTCCAAATTTGGTACAGAAGAGTGGATGAATAATTTATTATTACAACCTGTGGAATGACCATAGCAACATGAAATAGAAGAAACGAACTCAACACTAGCGGTCTACCCGAATATCGAAAGAGCAAGCATAACTCAGGTAATCCAAATCCAGGACACCTCGTTCAAATACTATATGTACCATGAGACTACTAGGAATGTGGGATTTCCATTTCATTTCACTTTGTCTCAAATGTTCGACATGTTTTGGGAAAACATTGTCTTATACAATATTTTAGCAACAGACGAAAGTAATTTAATTCTTCACAAAGTGGGAGATCAGCTTGGTGGACAGACGGTACAATTCGTATCCCGCTAATTTGTAAAAAAGGTGCTTCGTTTATGTATCTTACATGAAGAAGAAATGTATTTTCAGATGGGAAGCTCTACAGAAGATTCTGAATTTTTGTTATTAGAAATGAATGAAAGCGAATGACAATTAACAAGAGAAGACGGAATGTGAGTGACAAGTGCAGGAAAGGTAAGAACATCTATAAAGTTAGGACAGGGGGATATAGAAGAAGTCAGTGGTTCTAGATATCTGAGATGAGATAAGAAGGCGAAAACACGTGTATCAGTTGCCAAGGAAGCGTTTAGTAAGAACAAGAGGCTGCTATGTATTACTTTGCAATGATCTCACACAAAGTTGCAGCATAGTGAATATGTTTTCCTGGCCTCTATGGTGGCAAAGCGTCACCTTCGTTGCCACTATGGTACGGTACAACTTTTTTAATGTCGTGGAGTCATACAGATAGGCAAAATTTGGGATCGCGTCGATAGACTTTCATGTCCTATCAGTTACCCCACTAGATTTATTTTCTTGGGAGTACTGTAACGTTTGTGGTTTCGGGGTTGATACCCGCAAAAACAATGCGCTCCTTGACATCTTGGGTTGGGGGGGGGGGGGGGGGGGGAAGGCCATAGGCATAAATACTGGACCAGGTCCACTCGAGGAGCAGTCTCAGGTCGCACCTGATGAAGGTTACGAGCTACGTGACCAAAATATCGTGCAAGTACGACGCTGATATACGGCATAACATCCGACAACCCAAGATGTCATTAGATAGCCGGGAATGCTTGAAGAGTTACATCAATGCGCTCCTTACTCGTCACATGTATGGACCTGGATGTGTGTGGATCACAGTGTCTGACAGCACTGGACTGAACAGGCGGAGTAAAATCTGCAGCCACAGTAAATTATTCACTTCCCGGAATTAAAACTAACTGAACATGATCGGGTAGTCCTGTGAGAAGGGTCCACTGGGACCACCAGCAGTGGGGAGGTCTTAACACATATTAGACGACATATTGGATGAATGCCTAGACATCAGGTCCAGCAGTGACCTTCTCCGTACACTGAATTATGAAAACGAGTGCAGCTAGATGGGACTGCCAAGGGGAAGTAACCGTGTGAGAAAAGTAGAACTACTAACAAAAGGCTAATGTTATAAGAGTCGGAGCGCGAAATGTCGGAGATTTGAACGCAGCAGGGAAGTCAGGAGACCTGAAAAGAAAAATAGTGAGACTGAATCTAATATAGACAAAGGTCCCGGGTTCGAGTCTCGGTCCGGCACACAGTTTTAATCTGCCAGGAAGTTTCATATCAGCGCACACTCCGCTGCACAGTGAAAATTTCATTAAGTAAGCTACTGTATGTGCAATTACTTCAACTATCCTCACATGTCTGGCTGTTTTAGTTCATGATGTGCTTTCCGCTCTCCCCTTCTGAAGCTGTCCCAACACACACTGTGTTGGTATGCGCAGCATTGCTGCCACTCAATGCATACAGAAGGGCATGGGCAAAGGCACATACGTTTGCATTGTGCTATTGAAGTATCTGTATATTGTGCAATGCATACATTATCCTATATGTAGTACGGAATTATGGATTAAACACAATGATTATTAACAAGCGATGAGTCATTCCTTCGAATCATATCATGTAGCACTTATCACCCAATAAAAGTATTTTCACAAATACGGTAAAGTTCAAAGCTCAGCGCGTAATTAGCTTCCTCGAAGAGTAAATGTTTCTCCAATATTGGTATCTCTTTCATCAAAATAGGTATTTGTACACTTCTTTCCCCAATAGCTGTATCGAATTTCGCCCTGCAGTTTCATTTTCATGAAACTCATTGCGTATCGCGTCATATCTCCAGAATTATCTGTCGTACTGTGATATAAATTTGTAGGTATATTCAGCGGCATACCTGGATATGAATACTGCCAGCGAAATGTGTTGCGAGTATAGTTAGTAGCAAATAAGTGATAAATTTAAACTCATTATGACGCGGCAGTTATTCACGCATGTCAGTCTTTATGACGTCATATGTCCTGAAGTATGTGTCGACAATAATATAATTTTGCAAGTTCATTCAGTGGTATTGTGAACACTGTCTGTAAGATGTTTCGCAAATGCAGTTAGTAGTAATAATTTAAAATGCCTCTTGCGACAGCTTAATCGCTTGAACAGCGAACATGTAGTTGCCAGCAAACTTTTTTTGTCTTTTCATTATTTTATGCGGGTCGTAATCCAGGAAAAGTTTCGTAAATATTTGAAACTACGCGTAAAAGTTGTTACAAGTCACTAAGTGCTCTCATTCTCAAATATTGGATGGATAAAACCTGGATATTCGCACACCATGTGCTACACTTCTTTTCACTCTCCTGCCTGGCTATTGCCCCCAAAAGAGATTCTTTCCAGACAGTAAGTGATATGTATACTCAGTTTGGTAGACATCGCTCTTGTGGTTTCGGAGCAGATGTGGAATATACATTCATGTATAGAATTTTATAATAGTAATGTATATCTTTTTTTTCTAAATAGTTTTGATGAAATAAAACCCAGACGGTGACCCAAGCAATGTCCATGTAACCTGTGAAAACCCCATGAAAATTCGGATACTAGTGCTAACAAACTTATATGTCGAGCAACCACAGCCAAAGAACTTGTATGTAGTGTGAAGGACAATCAAACAATTAGAAATCAGAGATGATAAAGTAGTCTATAATAGACTGAGGGACAGTCAAAGTCAGCAATACCTATTTATTTTGTTTTCATTGTCTGAAAACCGGTTTCATACCTTTGAGCTACATCTTCAAGGCATACAAAACTAATGCTTCATGTGCCACAACTTACAAGGTGCAAGTGCGCCTAAAAACATGTCATTCCTGGGGAAAACCCTGGAGGAAACGGCGGATGCGCAACCGATCCGAACCATGAATAATCACTAAAACTTCTCCAAAACTCTGTCAAAAGACGAGCCCTTACAGAACATTGCAGTCGACGTATGATAGGATGAACCCATCGTCAAAAATATAATGGAAAAAAATCTTTTATTTGGATTTAGTTTTAATTAAATTTTCCTTGTATTTATGACAAATATCACTCTGCAACGTGTGATTTCGTGAGCGGTCTCGACATCAGGCGGGTAATTGTACATTACTCTTGTGGTATGGCACATCGTGACTTACTGTATTACTGGTTGTGAATAACGACATTCGCATAATTATCTATCGAGGTTTGAGTTAGGATTTCCAAGCCTGTCCCTCGTCCTTGAAAATTTAATTCTAAACAGTACAATTTCATATAACACATGAAATTCACCAACACTTCGTGGAAATGCACGTTTTTTTCTTTATACTGCCCCTCAAATGTCATATATATTAAATAATGTGAGCAGTGATGAAAAAATCATAGACAAAACATTAAGCTGAAGCGGAACTCGAAGCATTGACTCGTCCAAGACCGTTTACCAGGCGCTAATGCTAGCTGCTTGACCACAATGGTTTCCTACACCTAGTACCTTTGCTCAGATACATCAGTCACGTAACAGACGCAGAAACCTCCAGCGAATTTCTCGGAACTGCCTGAGTAGTGCACCGTACTACTTGCACATTATGTTGTTTTAGTGGCCTACTAAAGGTGCACAGAGTTTGAAGGAAATCCGTGATTCCAACGTCATGTTCACCCATTGTCGGTTTAGTATGGACTACTTTACCATCGCAGATTTTAAACTGTTTGACTGTCCTATCGTCTACTAGTGTTGAAGAAGCGTGTTGAGACAGACAGACATGACCGTCTTACAGTCTTATTATTAGTTTACTTGTTTGAGTTGCAGTCGGTGCACTTGGATATTGTCAGTAACTACGCTTTAGACCCAAATCAGGCACGATTTTTGATGTGCTTGTCAAAGTTATATTTAACATTTATGTAAACTGGTATGTATTCGCTTATTAAAAATAGCTGTGCGAAAATGTTGCAGTTATATTGCTTATTTAAGACACAAGCGTTTCATATGCATGATAATTCTAGAAGCTGAAGAAATGAATAAAAACTTGTACTACGGACGAGACTTCAACACAGGGCTCATTGCTTAATGGTTTCACCTACATAGCAATTGTGACTGATTTGGTGGCTGGCTGGGGCCGCGCATAAATTCTGCATGGGTTATTATCTGTTTTACATTCGAATGAATTATTCTGAAGGGAAGAGTTTAGAGACCTCAGAGACTCCAAAGAACATTACCTGGGATGTGAACTGTTCAACGCTTTTATCTTTCTACTTGCCTAATGGTTAAGTTGTTTAACTCTCTTTGTTTTACAGTAATCTGCTTGTGCTTATGTGTCTTGCAAATGAAAATTGCTTTGTGTGTAAACTGTTTGGAGCTTATCATTTCTAAAGTAATCTAGTTTGTACTTGAGGCGATCATTAACTGGCAATTCGATCCGTGATTGTTTCTTTTTAAATATTTAATTTGTCGATACTTGTTCTTTAAGACATCTGCGCATATTTTCTGGTCATATCCGATGTTGGGGTTATCTTGACAGCACATGATGTGTCGCAGCCAAACTATTGGGCGAGGTCCGTGTTTCAGCTTTGTCCCCGCAGACATAATTGGTCGTCAGCCTCGCTGGGGATAGCTTGATCATTTTATATCTACTGTTGTATTACTGAACTTTCGTTTTGTTGTCACTGCGACGCCATAGAACAATAAATTCTGCAGGGTCATGGTGAATGACGTTCAGTTTCCCTGGTCCACTGCTTCCTTCCCCAGCTAACTACCACAGGCAAAATGGGTTTCACTGCGAGTATGTTCTTCTGGCTCTATGTAACCCATGTTGCCCATAGAGACAGTAATGTTGCTTCTCTGACTTGTCAAATGGTAATATTCACCCTGACATACTCTTGCAAGTCGCTCCATGACATAAGGGCACGACATTCTCCACGCTCAGAAACAAGTAGTATCTCTCGTGTCTTTAGCTGAGACCATTTTCCTAACGCTGCCTCTTTCGTTGCAGCAGAGCAAACCGTATAACATCGATACTGCACGCCCATCCCTACCACATGTAGTCGACCTAACACATGTAACCTCGTTGTGTCCGTTTTTACTTCCACGTTTGCTATGTAGTAAAATATGGCTCAGTTTTTCTCTGATAATTCTGCTGTGTGCCGCAACTCCTCACGGAATTCTTTCTCTGCTAGTTCCTAACCTGTCAAGACGTTTTGTCACTGCAGCAATACAGAACAAAACTACTTATTTGCCATATGGTATGCTGCTTCTATATTGATCATACTTCAATAAATTATTGCATCATTGAGCCGCTAATGCAAGTTTGAAGACAGCTAACTTGCTGTATAGTAAGCTCAGCCGTTTCTGTATTTCACCTAAATCATTGTTCACTGTCTTCATCATATACTGGGTTTTGAGATAATGCCATTGTTAAGTCATATGCGATTTTGGTGTTGTTCAGAGCACCTCATTATTAGGTCGTCATTTGTGTCATATGCCACACAATTACATCTATAGCAGTGTCTCCTTATATTTGAACTTACCTAACTGTGTTATTCAGCGACTGGACGTCTTCGATATCCACTGTTACAAATACCATCTTCAAAATTTTGCCTAGTGTGTTGAAATTAACCTATTTTATTATGAACTATCATCCATGGTACAAGGTCAGCGATTTGCGTTTGTTGAGTCCTCAGCTTGATATATGACAGCTTCAATTCCTGCAATGCACCCAGCAACACTGTGTGAGTTTTAATATCCTATGCACCCTTATGTAGCTCCACAAATGCTTCCTTCATTCTATGAACTTAATTCCTTATCTCCCACACGTCAGTTGTTAACTTCAATTGCCACTGGTGACTCATCATCAACATATCCGATTGTTGAGAAAATAACACACCTGCCCCAGTGCCTAAATGTGAACAACGCACATACCTCCTCCACTGATTCTGTGCAGTGACATCAGGACAATCACAACCCATCAGGTAGCTCCTGGTGATTTAGCACATAAGGAAAGAAACTTCTGTCATCCTTTCCATCCTTCGAAAAGCACATATACACATAAACTAAGAAATAACACGTGACTCTTAGAGGACTGTAACATTTCCTAGTAAAGCTGTAGTTACATTTGACAAGAATACACCCGGCCGCGGTGGTGTAGCGGTTCTAGGCGCTCAGTCCGGTACTGCGCGACTGCTACGGTCGCAGGTTCGAATCCTGCCTCGGTCGTGGATGTGTGTGATGTCCTTAGGTTAGTTGGGTTTAAGTAGTTCTAAGTTCTAGGGAACTGATGACCACAGATGTTAAGTCCCATAGTGCTCAGAACCATTTGAACCATTTTGACAAGAATACAACTCATAGATATAGCACAACTAGACTACTATTTTTCACGTTACCCAAATGCATATGCCACATTATGCACGTCCTGCCCATCTACTGGTACAAGCTTCTGAAAATTTGTGGTTTTTCAGTGCATCTTGATTTCATTGTAGAGACCTGCAGCAATGCAACTTCCATTCCTTCAAATCCTCACATAGATGACAGACGTTTTGGTCAGAAATTGTACATTCAAAATTACTGGAGAAGTCACCTCGATGCCCTCATGAAGACTGTGATACTTATTCGAAAATTTCTTCTTTTCGTTTGAGGCATGTAGGGGCTGCCGATCAGTGCCCATTAATCCACTCCATATTGTGATAATTGTGCCTGCTGTGTGGACTTTTACTGTACCTCTAAAGTTCTTATCTTGGCTCGTCTTATATTCTGCCTTACCTCCTATATGCTTTTAGCAAATTTATAAGTTCACAGTTCGTCCTTTCTTACAAATAGAGACATCAGAAGGGGACGGCATTTTGCCACTGTACTCCACCTGGAAAGGCAAAAGGCCTGTATCAGTACACACTTCAGATTTATTGATTTTCGATTTGAAAATTATGTACTGAGAATATGTATCTCAGACCATGTGATTGCTGATATAATAAATCAATTTTAGAGATTCTTATCACTCACTCCATTCAGTCATTACCCTTGCTCAGAATTTCTGGATAGTCGTATATGACATAACTGCTTTATCAAAATTGATGCAAAATTTGTGCCCTGATCCAAGGCTAAGGTACCAGGTACTCCAGGTTTAAGTATTCAGTTCTTCACTAAAGCTGGGCTACTGTATAAATCTGCCGATCAGGAACAGCCGCTGTTGCTAAGACCATGAAAAGTTACCTATAATTATGAGTACATATTTATTTCCAGCAGGTCCCAAAATATCGAGACAAATCATTTGAAAGGGCTTAAACGCATCTGATAGTCTTTGTAAAGGGTGTTTCTGAAGACAATCAACTCTTCATATACAAGGCACACAGTCCTTCATGTTCTGCTCAACATCATGTTTCCTTCTTCATCACTGGAGTACTTCTGCTAGATGCCTGGCATCTTCCATCACCTGATGACATGTAGTAATGCACTACAGATAGCACTTCATTTCTGAATGTTGTTAGAATCATAATTTTCTGTCTGAATTTCACCAGAGCAAGCCCTCATGCATCATGACTTGTGCTTGTGACCTGAATACCTCACAGTCCTTGTCAGTTGCTTGTGCGCTCTGACACTTTGTTAAACTCTTGCCTAATTCTTCCAGCACTGCAATTCTCCCACTCAGCATATCTACATTTGTGTGCTTCTTGAGCAGTTTGTGGAATACCTCATAATCAAATTCGCTAAGTCTGAGTGCCTATCTAATCAATGCTTATGTCATCAACCTACTTGATGGGTCTTCAGCCCTAGCAAGTATTTCAATTAATCATGGTCTGTTGCTATCTGAGTCTCTAGTCCATATAAATAACAACGAAAGTGCACTATTCCTTATATTATTCTAACATTTCATTTCCCATGGTGGAGTAGTTGGACTGAGCTATACCCAATCCCTTGACAAATATGTTAGTAGATGTTCCTGACCATCGATGTTCTGGGTTAAAATATTAACAACAGGCCCATTATTAACGTCACAGAAGAGGATAAATTTCTTCTAAAAATCAGGAGAGTCTGGCACTGGATTAGAAACTAATACTACCTTCAATGTCTCTAATGCTAATTGACATTCAGCTGCCACGCTTGTTCAACAAAAGATGTGAGTGTTTCATGATCTGTCCACAACTCTGTATGAATTTTTAGTAATGATTGCATGAACCAAGAAATGACTGTAGTTGTTTTGTAGTTAGTGCCACTGTGAATTTCCAGATTGCCTCTGTTAGATGAGTACGGCTTTGAACACGTTTCCCACTAATCACATTTGCAAGGTAATTTACCTGTCCCTGTACAAGATGGCACTTGTTTATGCTACATGGTAGACATGCACTTTTTTTTGTGTTCCACATGCTCTGGCTTATCATTTGAAAATGTAATGATTTTATGCAAATATGCATGCACATTTTTGGCTTTAACCCATGTATGTATAGCTATATCCAGTAACATTTTGAATGTGGGCGGTGAGTTTTTCAGTCCAAAAGGCACCCCGATGGGTCCATGAAAGTGTTCTTTGGTCTATCATCCAAAAGTACCTGTAACTGATGATACTTTTTCTCTCAGTCATTGCTGGCATTTTCCTATGTTGTCGAATGTTTCCATAATGTTGGGTATCAGATATGAAACCATCATGGTCTTTGCACTTAAGTAATGATAATAATAATGGAACCTGGATTTCCTGGTACAATTTTTGAATTTTTGGGCACCATCACAATATTTACACTCCATACACTATCACTGTATTCTGTAATACCATCTGCTATGTGCTGAACTATAAACTCTTTTATTAAGGATTGAAGTTATCTTGCTCTACAGTATGGCTTCCCATACACCAGTGCATTGTCGTTTACAGGTAAACGGTGCTGGATAGTTGTTATTGCTGGTGAAGGACCCTTCATGTCAAATAAATTCATGAAGCATTGGAACAGAACTTCCATTGCTTGCTGATGACAAGAGACCAACTCATCCCCATAAAGTGCAGCATCAATGGTTGCTTTGTGTCTCTGGGTATCCCCTGACCTATCAATATCTTGCTCATCTAATACCACTAATGTGGCTATCATTAGGCCCTATGACAGACTAACCAAGTCCTTGCCGAAATCATCCAGACTTACAGGAGCCATAAGTGCAGATTTAATAACCATTAATACTGATGTGCACTACATTTGTACACATTAAGCAGTGTATTCTATCCAGTTCTTAACTTTGTATTAGCGGCTCTACCTCATGTCACACTTCCTGTGGCAAATTGATATCAACAAAAACTCATACTAACTTCCCCACACCTACTGCTATTTCATCACAAGAAGTAAATTTTAATATGTGTGTTCACAGTTTAGTCAGCGGCACCTTTATCAGGGGCACATTTCGTGGCATCGCCTCTCTAGCAGCTGTATCCCCCAATGAAACCAAAGTCCCAACAAGTTCCACCATACACTTTGGAAGATCGATGTTGGTGTGATGTTTGTTGAAACATCTAGCACGAGAATGATAGTGGTGTTATTAACCACTCCATGTAACTTATAACATGGAGGAAACAGTCTCCTCTTGTCTATAAGATCCAGACTGATGACTGACACTTGTGCTCTTGTGCCCACTAATAATATATGTTCCTTGCATTTTACTAGCCTGACAAGCAGCATTCCCTCTGTGCATCTATGTGTGCAATGTTAGTTCCAGTTGGAATGGCTTCCAGTGGTTGAAGTACTCCCATTGTGCATTCAAGTTCCTGACACTGCTTCCATAGATGATGAGAAATTTCATTTCCCCTGCTTGCAGTCTCCTCCAGTCCCTTTCTGTCATTGTCCATGAATTACTGAGCTATATGAAGTAAAATCGTCGTAGCTTCTGAACGGTTTGCGTTAGGACGTTCAAACTGCACTGTTGGCCGCCGGGTAAGTTACAATAAGTAGTGTGTAAGCTTAGGAACCGATGACCTCAGCAGTTTCGTCCCATAGTAACCTACTTACAACAAATTTCAAAATGGGTTCGTCAATAGGCAAAACTGGCGCATTTGGGAGGCTGAGAATCCGCATTCCGCGATCGAGAAATCTCTTCACGCTCGACGGTGTGGTGTACAATGTCCAGTCAGTCGTTTAGTGAACAAAGTAAGAGCATACGGGCTACCAGACCAATTGTGTGATTGGATGAAGAGTTCCTAGACAACAGATCACAGCATGTCATTCTCAATGGAGAGAAGTCTTCCGAAGTAAGAGTGATTTCAGGTGTGCCGCAGGGGAGTGTCGTAGGACCGTTGCTATTCACAATATACATAAATGACCTTGTGGATAACATCGGAAGCTCACTGAAGCTTTTTGCGGATGATGCTGTAGTATATCGAGAGGTTGTAACAATGGAAAACTGTACTGAAATGCAGGAGGATCTGCAACGAATTGGTGCATGGTGCAGGGAATGGCAATTGAATCTCAACGTAGACAAGTGTAATGGGCTGCGAATACATAGGAAGAAAGAACCTTTATCATTTAGCTACAATATAGCAGGTCAGCAACTGGAAGCAGTTAATTCCATAAATTATTTGGAAGTAGGCATAGTGATTTAAAATGAAATGAACATATAAAATTAATCGTCGGTAAAGCAGATGACAGACTGGGATTCATTGGAAGAATCCTAAGGAAATGCAATCCGAAAACAAAGTATGTAGGCTACAGTACACTTGTTCGCCCACTTCTTGGATATTGCTCACCAGTATGGGATCCGTACAAGATAGGGCTGATAGAAGAGATAGAGAAGATCCAATGGACAGCAGCGTGCTTCGTTACAGGATCATTCATTAATCGCGAAATCGTTACGGAGATGATAGATAAACTCCAGTGGAAGACTCTGCAGGAAAGACGCTCAGTACCTCGGTACAGGTTTTGTTGGAGTTTCGAGAACATACCTTCACCGAGGAGTCGAGCAGTATATTGCTCCCTCCTACATATATCTCGCGAAGAGACCACGAGGATAAAATCAGAGAGATTAGAGCCCACACAGAGGCACACCGACAATCTTTCTTTCCACGAACAATACGGGACTGGAATAGAAGGGAGAACCGATAGAGGTACTCAAGGTACCATCCGCCACACACCGTCAGGTGGCTTGCGGGTTATGGATGTAGATGTATCTAGGCACCTCTATGATTTTACTTCTATGGACAAGGTGGTCCATACATGATGTAGTCGTAATGCTGATTCCTTTAGTTGAGTCTTTACTGTAAGAGCCACAGCTAAATACCTGGGATTTGCCATTCTCATTCTACATGGTGTTTCTGCAGGAATACTGCGTAAGAAAAGTCCAAAAACCAATTTTCAGCTTCTCAGAGCATTACTCTATATGTTTCCACACTTTGTATCGCCTATTATGCCTGTGCAATAACCCTTCAGATACTATGCAGAAAGGTTTCTACTGACTTCTGAAGCTTCTGCACTAAGGTACTCAGTTTTCCTGAGAAAAGCATGTGGTGTTCTGTTTTCCTTAAATTTGTCTTAATCCATAAACCAGCTGTTGGAAAGTTTCCACCTTACTTCATGGCGTACCATATACATCCTCGCTTCACCTGTCACACAGAGAGTAATCCCGTCTGACAAATCGTTCATTTCAGCTGAAGCCCTAACATTTTCAATTAACGCAGTTATATCCTTTGCTGATTTACCGGAAACGTTATTGACAACATAACTGCCGAAGTATCGAAAGAAGGAGAGGGTACACGTACTTCTTTCTCGGTTCATCAGACTGTGATAGTAATTGCTCAACCACAGCTTCTAAAGCCTCTACTTTACTCTTCCTTTTCCTACTGTTGTTGGGAATTTAACCCTGATAATATTTACACCTGTTCCCTTAAAGTGGCAACGGTCTCAGATATGATAACAGACAGTATTTCTGGAATTTTGCTTAAGTTGCTGCTGCCATTTACAGTAACATGGAAAAATGGAGAAAACTGTACCTTGAGATACAAGCAATAACTACCAACTAATCTTTCCAGTGTATCATCGCCCAGTGAGATCAAGAACAATCCTGTGCCACGTGTCCAAATCGCCTTCAGGTACCACACGTAAATGCCTAAGCCTTGGTACAGGGTAGCTCATGCCCAGAAAGGTTAAAAAACGTACAGCAAACTGGTGTTAAATACGTTTCCCTAACATTTCCTTTAAACAACGACAAATCAACGGGTTCCTCTAGTCTAACAAATGACCCCTCACAGTGTTACTGATATCCCTATGAATTGATACGGCCTACAGTAAAAACAAATACACTCCATGGTCTTCAGTGAGGGAAAAGAGGGCATCACAACACACTGTAATGGTCTTGCTAAACGGCGCTGTAGACGCAGCCACCGGTGTCTCGAGGTAACAGCCACTCTGACATCAATGTAGAGTGTCGGAACCACTTGGTGACAACAGTGTTCCGATCAGGGGCTGGTGTCAAGTTGTAACCGAGAGATCGAGCGAGATGTGAGAGTCAATTGACCAGTGTATGCCCAAAAGTATCAGCAGTACAGTGTTACCTGTAAATACATTTATTAGTCGAGCAAAGTTTTCAAAGCCTAAATATCTTCAAAACTGGAGGCGGCGACTGGGAGCGGGGACAAGTGTCATGAAGGAATGCTAACGTCTCGTCAGCGAGTCGTGATATTGCTGTAGCAGTTCAGTGCCTTGGCTAAGTGCGGTGCTGGCATTTATAGCGGGCGAGGCAGATGCGGTCCGCCAGACCTATAAGTAACTCGGATTGATTACCACCTGTTCTCGAAGATCACCCCATCATGTGCTCGGGTAGATTCTGCTGCTTGTGGCTACAAATGCTGATTGTCGTGTAGAACGGCCTGATCACCCACCGTTAATCGACCAAGACTGCAGCAGACGTTCATGATTCGGCAGGAGGCTGCGTGGATGCACCTCGCCTGGTCGGCACGAAGTTGGCAGTTTTGAAACGAAACACGATGACCCATTGGAGGAGGAGGGCAGGCTGTTTACCATTTTTTAGATCCCCGATGTTCTGGTAGTAGAGGGAAGTTCGTTGCTCACAAGTCTTCTCATGTGCGACAGCTCTATAGGCAGCAACGAGAGACCACAACTGTGGTATGCATCTGTTTTGGCTGTATCATTGTTGAAGTCAACAAGCAGTTATCAGGCTCGCCCATCATGAACAGTTCATTGTGGTGTGCCTGGAACTCATTAGACTGTCAATCGACAAGGGCAGAATGGCAGCAGGTGTTCTTGTGATCCGAATGCTCGTTATTTATAGGGACTGAGACCCCACTCATGACACAATGGCTCTGAGTACATGAGCGTATCTGTTCCTATTTATTGAATCCGCCAACGCTCCTTCCGTCGCTGTGGTGATGTCAATAATGATTTTAGGCCGACGAGCTAGGTTTTTGTGTCGACGTTTGAGTTTTTAGTGGTGTCCGGATTGTAGTTTCGTAGAGTTCACTCGCAATGCCTTGCTATATAATACAGGAGTGCTTGCATTTCTGTTTGCCCCATTACGAGGTCTTTTGTATTGGCGGTACGTCATTTCAACATATCGACTAGCACAATAGTTCCACTGTAACATGCTCCATTTTGAACTCGCCTGGTTGAACTTAAACGAAAATTTTGAAATCAGCACAATAAAATTATTCTGCTGTACAATCAATGACGCTTTGTTCAGTTTTACATTTACAATACATTAAATTTTATTCATGGTAGTTTGCACTGTGAACCACTGGGGTACATAAGACCTCACCTAAATTTCTTTTTGTTTCTTGAATGTGACATGTGTGTCAACAGAATCATGACTGATACATTAACAGCTGTAATCTATGTTTACATGTTAGATCAGTAGAATATTGCCAATTTACCACGTATGTATAGCTCAGTGAAACGAAAAGATACTGTATAGTTTTGTTGTCTTAGTTAATTTATTTTTGTAATTTAATGGTTTTATAATTTAGATGATGGTTATTTTCCACCTGTATTAAAGGTTTCTTCCATTTTAGCTTTAAAAAATATATATGCGTATGCTTCTCATTTTGCTTAGTGTCCATTAAATTTACTTTTTCTTTAATGTTTCCAAATTTACCTTTTCGTGTCAAAGAAATCCTTGCATTATTTTTATGAGCACTTTTGGGCCAAGTTTTTAAAAGACTGGAAATTCACATTTGTTAAAATTTGGAAAGTAATAACAGCTATAATAATAATAAGAATAACAATAATAATAATAATAATAATAATGAAAGTAGAAAGCGTTTATTTATTCTATGCCCAACTCCTTACCACTCCCAGATATAGGCTCCCTGCCACTTCAGAGGCAATAAATTAAATGTCATGCCTGATGCGGCATGGAAAGTGGAAAAGTTGTAAGCAATAAAGTTTTTTTCCCTGTCGCCATTTTGTGGGGAATGTCAGAATGAAGTAGTTCGGTAGAATTTCAAATAATGTGGAAAGTTTGTTGTAAGTCACTAACTGCTCTCATTCTCAGATTCTGCATGAAATATTCCGTTTATTTGTACGCAGTGCTCAAACTTCTTTTTCACACCTACCTCCTTCCCTTGAGAGGTAGGTGGTTCTTTGCCCTACAATGACTCTTTCCGTACAATAAATGATACTTGTATCACGTTTTGTTGAAATATATCTAGTAGCATAAGAGGAGAAGTTGAACATGTATACACACACGCTTACGGTACATTGTATATCTACTAACGACCCGGCCCATGGCTGGCATTAAGTATCTACGGCCAGATGACGCGTGTGGTTTGTTTTATTTGTGGGCGACGAATAAATTTAGAGAACAACTTTATGTAAGTGAATATGATCACTTTCATATAACCTATGTGATGTAAGCAGCAGACACCAGGAGAGTTGTTTGGAGGCATGAATCTTATGTGTTCCATATACACTCCTGGAAATGGAAAAAAGAACACATTGACACCGGTGTGTCAGACCCACCATACTTGCTCCGGACACTGCGAGAGGGCTGTACAAGCAATGATCACACGCACGGCACAGCGGACACACCAGGAACCGCGGTGTTGGCCGTCGAATGGCGCTAGCTGCGCAGAATTTGTGCACCGCCACCGTCAGTGTCAGCCAGTTTGCCGTGGCATACGGAGCTCCATCGCAGTCTTTAACACTGGTAGCATGCCGCGACAGCGTGGACGTGAACCGTATGTGCAGTTGACGGACTTTGAGCGAGGGCGTATAGTGGGCATGCGGGAGGTCGGGTGGACGTACCGCCGAATTGATCAACACGTGGGGCGTGAGGTCTCCACAGTACATCGATGTTGTCGCCAGTGGTCGGCGGAAGGTGCACGTGCCCGTCGACCTGGGACCGGACCGCAGCGACGCACGGATGCACGCCAAGACCGTAGGATCCTACGCAGTGCCGTAGGGACCACACCGCCACTTCCCAGCAAATTAGGGGCACGGTTGCTCCTGGGGTATCGGCGAGGACCATTCGCAACCGTCTCCATGAAGCTGGGCTACGGTCCCGCACACCGTTAGGCCGTCTTCCGCTCACG
This sequence comes from Schistocerca americana, assembly GCF_021461395.2. Classification (NCBI taxonomy): domain Eukaryota; kingdom Metazoa; phylum Arthropoda; class Insecta; order Orthoptera; family Acrididae; genus Schistocerca; species Schistocerca americana. Next base: position 824,162,753 of record NC_060119.1, read on the forward strand.
CCCCAACATCGTGCAGCCCGCCTCCAGTGGTGTCGCGACAGGCGTGAATGGAGGGACGAATGGAGACGTGTCGTCTTCAGCGATGAGAGTCGCTTCTGCCTTGGTGCCAATGATGGTCGTATGCGTTTTTGGCGCGTGCAGGTGAACACCACAATCAGGACTGCATACGACCGAGGCAGACAGGGCCAACACCCGGCATCATGGTGAGGGGAGCGATTTCCTACACTGGCCGTACACCACTGGCCAGCAAGATCTCCGGATCTGTCCCCCATTGAGCATGTTTGGGACTGGATGAAGCGTCGTCTCACGCGGTCTGCACGTCCAGCACGAACGCTGGTCCAACTGAGGCGCCAGGTGGAAATGGCATGGCAAGCCGTTCCACAGGACTACATCCAGGATCTCTACGATCGTCTCCATGGGAGAATAGCAGCCTGCATTGCTGCGAAAGGTGGATATACGCTGTACTAGTGCCGACATTGTGCATGCTCTGTTGCCTGTGTCAATGTGCCTGTGGTTCTGTCAGTGTGATCATGTGATGTATCTGACCCCAGGAATGTGTCAATAAAGTTTCCCCTTCCTGGGACAATGAATTCACGGTGTTCTTATTTCAATTTCCAGGAGTGTAGAAATGGCGTCTGCAGTGACGTCTCAAGGCAATGATGGGAACACATCGTGATGTAAGTAATATGTGTACAATCAATGTATATAATGTACGTGAATCACGAGTGTATGTACGTGAAAGTTATTCAATATGTACAGGAGCGTGGCTGAAGTGATACAAACAAAAGAAAAACTAACAAATAGCACGCATGATGTACACGTTTAGCGCGCGTTACAGCACTCATCTTGTGGAGTTTATTACGCACTGTGATGCGCTGTTGAGACCAAACGTCGCAATTCCTTGTCGTGGACTCTTTACGGCAGACATCTTCGCCGTGTCATGCAAGGACTGGTATCAACATCTAGGTTTTATTCAAGGAAGGTAAAAAGCTGAAATCTGAAGACATCTGCTGCGCTTCTGAACGAACTTTATGTAAACGACGCAAAACTGCGGTAGTAGTGTTACGGAAAAGCTTTACCTGTAGCATAAAATATGACACCACACATTTTGCGTTCACATGTTCCCAACCGAATACAGGAAAACTGCTGGTTATAAGTAACTGATTATTTCAGATTGTGTCACATTACAGCCTGATGTTGAGGTCGTTATTTTTTCGCTGTTAGTCGTATTTATTACAATACTTCAAGTTGAGTAACTCACTGCCCGTTGTTCGAAGAATTTTCAGTGAATTAAGAGTGCGAATTGCGATTGCTAATATGCGGGAAGCAGAAATTGGCAGTATGAACTTGTCATATTTCGAAATTGGTAATTCAAAAGTACATAGATGAGAGGTAAATGCTAGGTTAAAAGGAGTGGTGGAAAAAAGAGACCTAGCCAGAGTTCGTTTCCACACCTTTCCGGTTTTCACTCAGAAGTTCTACGGGTAGACCAGCACACCACATGCAGATTCAGTTTTGCTGGCTGTGTTCTCAAGATACTGCTGATCTCTCGAGATGTGACAGCTGTTCGGTAGTTTGTCCCTGTATACATTTCTCTCTTCCATTTCTATTGGATCGATTTTTGCTGCTTCTAGGTCCAGTTTGACTTGAGTGATCCATGGTATTGTTCATTTGATCCCTTGTATGTATGTTAGAATGTTGAGCTGTTTCGGTGATAGCCTGATAATGTGCCTATAGAACTTCAACCTTCTTTTTCTGACATTTGCTGCTATGTTTGACAATTTCTCTGTAGTTTCCCTAGAGTGTAATCTGTATCACTCTTCTGTCAGCTTTGGGCCGAGAATTTTCCTCACGATTTTCCTGTCTTCCTTCAGTATACTTTCCATGTCACTTTTCGTATGGAGTGTTAGCGTCTCACTTGCATTCAGTGTTCAGGCTTGATTAATGTGTTGTAGTGTCTGACTTCTGAGTAAATGGAGAAGCATTTTTTATTGTATACATGCTGTGTCGCGCTGAACGTTCTCTTCATATTTTGTAGTCGAGTTTTCACTGTAATCTTTTCTCCCCCTGTAGGTTCAAGGATTTCACCTAGATACTTGAAGTGTGTAGCTCTTTTTGTTTTACCGTATTTTGTGTGTAATTTTGTTATGTTTAATTTTGAGCAGAGAAATCCAGACGTGTCGAAAGAGATTTGCAGCCCAACTTTTCCTGCGCATTCTTTTAGTGTCTCTATTTGTTTGCTTGCTGTTGCTTCGCTGTCTGATAGTATGGAGAGATCGTCTGCGAATGATAGGTTTGATATTTCTATTTTGTCTCGGTATCTTCCTAGTCGTGTTGGTTTCCAGTGTCCTTGAGCTTTTTCCGATTCCCTCATTACTTTGTCCAGGATTAGGTAGAACAATAGTGGGGATAATCCGTCGCCTTTGCGCACACCAGGTTTGATCATGAAGGGATCAAAGATTTCACCCACGAATTTAACTTTCGATGTTGTGTCAGCTAATCGTATTGTTTTTGGGTCGAGTGCCTGTGAGGATTGTCGGTCAATAGAATCATACTCTTTCTTGAAATCTATAAACGTGCAAATGATTGGCGCATTCCTGTGGACCTTGTATTTTAGAATTGTTTACAGACTGACGATTTGTTTTATGCATGAACGACCGGGGCATTTTCACACCTGAGTCCCACCCAGGGTGTTTAGTGCTCTTTTTCGGTGGCATTAGTTGTTTTGCTTTTTTTATAATCTTTCTATGGAATTCTATGGAATTCTTCCCATGTATTTGCTGTTTGTTTTTCCTATTCCTGTTTTACGTTGGATTCCCTGAACTTGTCGTGTCAAACGTTTCTACTTGCGTTGTCTTCTGATGGTTTCTCTTCGGTGTCAATTTTATCTTTATTCGAATTAGATACTGGTCTGAATCAATATTGGCACCTCTGCGTACTTGAACGTCGTGGATCTCCTTCTCGAATGGGTAGGAAACTGCTACATGATCTATTTGGAACTCTCCCATCTCTTGTATTGGCGAGCTCCATTTTTCCTGTTTCCGTGGAGATTTCAAGAGGGTTGATGACATATCTGTCGTATCTTTGGGGATCTTGGCCATCACTGTCTCTAGTGTTTTCCAGAATTTCTCTGTTTATATGGGTGTTCTCTGTTATCCTCGTTTGTGGGGGCATGTACACTTTTTGACATAAAACTCGACCGGCGGCCGGCCGCTGCAGAGGCTAAGTCCACGCTGATCACGACATGGGACAAATAAACTGGCCAACACGCTAATTCTCTAAGTCCGGCTATCTGCACAGTCTGGCAACACTGTAGACTGCGGCACTTCCTGGAGGAAGTCTTGTCCGATATAAGAGAAAGCATATACTGTTTACGCCTGTGACATAGCGGTACCGTGCGTTGTTCCTGTCTCCACTCTCTGTGGATGGAAACTAGCTGGCGCAAAAATTTTTTATAGCCTCTTCCAACTGAATGCTGAAGGCGTAAATGTAATGGTAATGCAGATTCAATCTATTTCACTTTCTATCACACCGATAACAAAATTTTATCCAGTAGCCATTTTGCGGCAGATTTCTTGCAGAGTGTCCTCCTCTGGACGCCGCATGCGACAAAGCTCCGGGATCCATTTGCTGCCTACTGGCAGCGGCCGTGGCGACAGCAGCGGCGCAGCACTCCCCCGTTCTTATCGAAAGCGCCTGCTACCACTCATCGCTTTTGATAATTTAAAACGCTTTATTATTATTATTAAATGTTGCGCCATAGAAGATTTCTAGGATTTCCATTCTGGCTCGAAAGCAACAGAGACTGACGCCCTGATTAATAGATGGGTACTGAATTACATTAATCGGCAAGAGCTGCGTATGGTCCGAAATTAATTTTATAGACTTAGACGAAATTAACCACCTCACTACATTCAATGAATTTATAAATGCTTCATATCTCTTTCTTTTCCTTTCAAAGTCAATTATTTGTGCAACGTTTGGCCAATATTCGGATGTTTTCGTCAAGCCAGAGTGAGCGTCTGTGGTGTAAAGTGTATTATAGTTTTTATTTCATTCCTTATGGTAAGTCAATGCGATAAACTGTGTAAATATCTTCCAATGTACGCTCTGTAGCAGTGCAGGAACACTGCACATTTGGAGTTCCATGTATGGATTCATGAAGTATTTAACGTTGATCGGAAGTGATAGTTAAGGTCCTCAGATTAAAACCAGTAAATGTTATCGATTTTGAGGTTTCATAGAACGGAAAGGAATTGCTAACGCCGGTGTCAGCAAACGTCTACAGTTAAATGCTACTGCAAAATTTAGAAGAGAGGAACTATATTTATCAGCATGTTCACTTCATAAACAACCTCCTGACATGTTAGACCCATATGACGAACGAAGCTCAAATTCGAATCGTTGACAGTAGGTTTGAATCTTTTCAGAAACTATTTTACAGTGAAGCACCTTGGCATTTGCAAAGCAGACTTCCGTGATATTAACATGATTTACTAAGTCGAAATTGCAAGAAGAAATATGTGGAAAGGCATTGTTCAGATTTAGCAGTTTGCAACTCCATTAGTAAAACGGAAAATAAAACATTGTGTTCAGCGGATTTCACCGAGATTGGAACTGCCATTTCATATAGCAACAGCATCGCAACGCATAATGGAACCGCTGAGCTAACCACACACTGGCGGCAACAGGCGGACTATAGTCATTGCGATATTGCCTGAGCCTCAAAACACAACATTAAACACACAAACAGGTGTTACTTATGTGAAGAATGCCGTTCTTGGAGTCCAGATATTAAATATACTTTCTAAGTGTCTCATCTTACAGTGGATTATATCGTATGAGTCTTCGATGTCAAAAACGAATTCCAAGTGATTTTAGCGACGTAATGCCGGGCTGCACCCGGAAGTAAATGCACTCTCACAGTGTTGACAAATACTTGCTACGACGCTGCCAATTCTCAGCTCTCTTACGAGACAGATCTTCAGCGTAATGCTTGTCGTGATTGTGCGATACGGTTCTTTAGAGGCACGTTTGGTTTTTATGCGGCGTTCTTCCCTGATAGTTTCTGACGTCGCCTTGTGGGCTACGTATACATTTGACGCATTCAATTATCATTAATCCAGAATGAATTAAGTTTCAGCTTCCGGCGTGGAAGAAGGCTGTTGACGCCGATATTATATCATTACAACACAGGGAAAGCAAACCGGATGATTCAGTGTTTCTCATTCAGCATAAAGCATGTGAGATAATTTTCCGTAACGTTCATAATCATCTCAAAATACAAACGAAGTAAAAATACATCGATAGCTTCTTTTAATTGAATATAATGTAAGATATCAAACACTTTGCACCTCAATGCCGAATGTGTCCACGTGCAATCATTTGCAGCATACGTATAGACTGTCATGATTACCACGAGAATGAAGAAATATATTAGTATGGATGGGAGCAAGAAGAGAAGCAATCAACATATATTCGATTCCACATGGCATTCATTTCATTTGAGATTTAAGAAGAGGTAAAGCAGGATATTACTTTCGTTAACACGAAAGATATGCCGCACATATGGACAACGAGGAAGTCTGTGTCTTCATAAGTTTCCTCCTTGAAATGAGTATGCTCTATTATATGCTAAGTAGCCTGATCATTGTTTCCGTGATGTTATCCTCTTGTTTGCCCCTAAACGATGAAGAGATTCCAAATGCATGTCTCTGCGTGAAAGTAGTTCTTCGAATCCTTCCTGAGTTATTTCTCGTGTATTTGCTTGGAATTCATGATGCAGACCGCTGTGCTCAACACCCCCTCCCCTCGAGGTTTAGGTGTCCAAACTAAACCGTTTTTTATCCACTGGCATAATTTATTCAGACAGCATCGGCACAAAACTATCAAACAAAGCCTTCGTTTAATATCCTGCCTAATGACTGTCGTTTCTTTCTTAATAGTGATACTTGACAAAGCATTTTAACGAAGTTAATATTTCTGTGTGACAGATAACTGAAAAAAGATATTCTTTTATTTTGTCAGTCTTCGTTTCTCCACTGACTTGTAAATGGTTCTCTTAATAAAACGCGTAGTAGCGTCACAAGGGCAACTGTCGCAATGCAGTCGCAGTGGAATCGAGAGAGTAGGGTGCGTGTGGTTGCACTGGTTGAGCGTGGCAGCTACTCGACATCAGAAGCTGGAGAGCAGTGTGGAGTACCGGCAAGAACAGCTAGACACTGGTGGAAAGGATACAACCGTGTGTCTACCGCAGCAGGTGATCAACGTGTTTTGGCGAATATACGTGCTAATCCATTCCTCAGTAGCCGTGCCCTGAAAGAGCTATCTCAGTTTCCCGTCAGCGGAAAGACTGTTACGAGGAGACTGAAAGACTTAGGATTACATTGTCGGAGAGCTGCTATAAAGCAGCAATTAACCGATTATCGGAGGGCTGATCGCATGGCTTTTTCAGCAGAATATATCGACGTGACTGGAGTAGAGTAATCTTATCGGATGATAAAATATTTTCTTCCTGTAGCGACGCCCCTGTTCAAGTGAGACACGAAATTTTCTCCATAAAGTTATAATTTTAAGCTGTTAGTGACTTTACATTAGTAGTAGGCACAAAATAATAAGTATAAACAGTTCCCTATATCATAATTTTAGTAGTTCATCTCTCATCTGATAAATAAATGTGACACTTGAATTTGTGAATATTTGCATTAACACGCAAATGCTTTTAGCGTTTGGTATACCGCACACGAGGACAATGCTTTCAGCCATTACATTTTCTCTTCTTAGGCTTCTCTCCACAGTTAATTCTTATACGACTCTGCGATTCGTTTCTATCTCCTTTTACCTTGTTTTGGTCATTTTACGCTACATTAAGTATCCTGTGACCTGTAGGTGGACCATACTTTATTTTTTCAGATCCCATCTTTCACTTCCAAAGAAAAGAGTACTCAACATCATCCATTTTGCAGTGTGTTTCTATATTTCTATCACTTGTATGTTTACTTCAAAGAATATTATTCGTAAACGTAAATGGTTTGCTATCGCTGTTCTTCGCTTTACTTTTGTGAAGCATCTATTTCTCTCTCATTCTGGTCCTGAAGTGCTGTACTTTTAATGCCATCAGTTTTTATTGCTGTGTTCATATGTTTGTTACTTTTTCTCATTGCCATTACCATTTGTTGTTGTTCTCACATTCCAGTGTTATTCTTTTCTCGATTTTCGGATAATACCTGCAAAATGTTGTTCATTCTGTTTCAAAATCTGGAACTATTACTAAATTGTTAACAAATGTGATGCAGCGTATCTTTTCACAATTGAATTTAACTGTTAATGTTTCCTGTTCCGTTGCTTGTATTGCTTCTGTGATATATACTGTGTTAAGGAAAGTGGTATTCCATACTTCGCGAGTCGGTAGTATGGAATAAAAGAAGACAACCTCCATATAGTAAGAGCTACACGCACTTCTTCAGTACAAGGTAAGTGTTTTAAGTAGAACAGCAGATGTGTTTCACAGTAGTAAAGGTGAAGAAGTGCTCAGTGCTCTTAAGATATTGATTTCAGACTCATTTCTCTTGTTTAGTGGATATGTTTGTCCTGTTTCTGTCCATCCTATCAGCTCTCGAAATGTGGATTATTTGTTTTTAATACCCTGTATCCGAAGCAGATATGTAGACAAAGGACGTCCATACTCATTTCCAGACTTTATATTCCTATTTTATTCCATTTGTATTTGTTATTGGGCTCTAATATATTCAATAATTGGAACCAATCAACTCAGTCCAGGTCAGTTTTTTATAATAATAAAATTATACCTTCCATTTCGAACCATTCCTATATCAATGAAGGAATTATTTCTTTATCGATTCATTTCTTCTCTTTTAACTAGCAGCACATACAAACCGGTAACTGATTTAGATTGTTCCGGAATAGGCCTGCCCCAGTAAACCGATCTATATTTCCTTTTATTAAAATTGTACGGTATTCGTATGTTTGTTGGAGGCATGCTGTACTTTTCACTGTTTAATGCCTTGGCTGATTTTTCTTTTAAGTAAAGCATAAGATAAAATATACTTTACAGTACTTTACTAACATTACAATCGTGATCTATAAAATATCCCCCAAGGTATACACTCTTTTTCTCCAGGTCACGTCTCGTAACTTAGAATATAATTGCGCAGTAATGTCCACATGTAAAAGTAAAATGTGTTCAACGTTTCGTAAGTGTATTTCCTCACCTCCTGGCATGGGTGAATGATAACACATCTGTCAAACAGGAAAGGGGAGGTCTGTATCACCTAATTTCAGGTCGTTCGCGCTCGTTTATGCCAGCCACTTTGACATGGGAAGTGCCTGATGACGCGGCTAGGAATCGGAGTGTGAACGTACTGGTGACGTAGTTCGTGGTTCCTGGTGTCTCAACCTAAAGCCGTTCACCCTAGTGTCCTTTCTCTCAGGAAATATCGTCCTCGGAAGGTGGACAGAATGGTTTTCTCGTCCTTTGAAATTGTGAGATAGCCGCATCAGCACGTTTCCAATATAGTAGACACTTGTTCACGAAATTTGTTTCTCGTAGATCTTTTTCTTTATTCCTCCTTTACATTCAATTTTGATATCAGCTGACAACTGACTGCATTGCCTTGATTAAAAATTATATGTTAAAGAAACAAATTGTTTTCATGTTTAATATTCCGTAGTCGCATGCAAATATATGAATTGGGTTACGATTTACAGATTTTATGATCTTAGTCATAACAGTAACGCCGCATACACGAATTGTTCTTGAGCAATGAGCATTACATAAAGATATGGACTCGTAGTGGTATTTAGTTCTCACTAATATGAAGGGATGATTTATTTCACTGACATTCATGACATCAGCTGTTTATCTCAACTGTAGGCGTTTACTCCGAGCGCGGGCCTCGTTGACACGAGGTGTGAACAGGCGACGTCAGCGGCCGCGGTCTCCTTCAGTAAATGCAACACATTGAGCGAACGAGCACGTGTAAAGTCCGTAGAGAATATCTCGCTATAAAACAGATTTCTTTCTTCTATATATCTTTGTCAGTGGAAAGATAGAAAAAATAATTGTATAGTGAAGGCTAGCAATCGTTTAGAATAAGCGAAGCAGATTAGCTTTACCACCATGCAACAGAGTCCAACAGTTCAACAGACTGCTGCACTGTATTGAACAACTTACACCCCACCTCATCATTACCAAAGCATAGGAGGACGGCATATTCTGAAAGAAGTCCTACCTGCGCCTTATAACTGACGCCTTAAACTATATTCTGATCCCCGTCCCAGCACCCTCCCCTTGTCAATGTAGGTTTTTGTCAACAGCTACCAGCAAAGGATTTTGCAATGTGGAATCCTCCGAATAATTTATAAACCTGTAGCTTAGACTATACAGCCAATGCAGTTGTCGAATTTTTTCACAGTATGGAAATTCATGGTATTAGTCAGAAGTACTTAATTTGGTTGGTTCAAATAGCTCTGAACACTATGGGACTCAACTGCTGAGGTCATTAGTCCCCTAGAACTTAGAACTAGTTAAACCTAACTAACCTAAGGACATAACAAACATCCATGCCCGAGGCAGGATTCGAACCTGCGACCGTAGCGGTCTTGCGGTTCCAGGCTGCAGCGCCTTTAACCGCACGGCCACTTCGGCCGGCTGAAGTACTTAATTTCTAAGTTAATGGATGATCATTTCTTTACAGGACCATAGCCCGATTCATAATAGCAGAGCCATCCAGAACTGGTTCCAAGATCATCAGAGAATAAAACTTCTTCCTTTCGTACCAAAATCTCCAGACCTCAACCTCACTGAAAACATGTGGATAAAAATGCCTCTGAGCACTAGGGGGATTAATATCTGAGATCATCAATCCCCTAGAACTTAAAAATACTTAAACCTAACTAACTTAAGGACATCACAAACATCCATGCCCGAGGCAGGATTCGAACCTGCGACCGTAGCGGTCGCGCGGTTCCAGACTGAAGCGCCTAGAACCGCTCGGCCACAACGGCCGGCGGAAATACGTGGGCGGAGGTTACGAGGTCGTTACCACCTGGGTCAAGGAATTCAGAAACTCTGTGGGAAAATATAGAGAATACATGGTAGGAGATAAATGATCATCACAATCTCTCGATGAATTTAACCTTATCACTTCTCCGACGCTTTCGAGCAATCATAGACAACGAGGGAGGATGGGTAGAGTACTGAAAAAAAAAATAAAAGCCAAACCAGTTGCGATGTCCTAAAGTGTTCCGGAAACCTACTAATGCTAAATGGTCCGTGTGTATTCTCATTAAATGTGTCACTGAGTGATTCTTACATGTAACAACTACTAATCAAATTCTTTACTCAAAGAAATAAATAAACAAATGTACGCGCAACGGAGAAATGTTTAATTTTGTAGTATTAACCCCAAATTTGGTACACTGTTAATCATCTGACTGTGTTTAAAGAAAACACGTAAGTAACAGGAATCGTAACTGGGCCTGCATAATAACTCCTCCGTTCTGTAAGCTATTTCTTTTCATTCTGTCTTACTTTCATCTCTCAAAACATAATAACGCCGGCCGGGGTGGCCGAGCGCCTCTAGGCGCTACAGTCTGGAACCGCGAGACCGCTACGGTCGCAGGTTCGAATCCTGCCTCGGACATGGATGTGTGTGATGTCCTTAGGTTAGTCAGGTTTAAGTAGTTCTAAGTTCTAGGGGACTGATGACCTCAGAAGTTAAGTCCCATAGTTCTCAGAGCCATTTGAACCATTTTTGAACATAATAACGGTATTACCAGTAACATACAGGATAAAATTTCCTAACAGCTGATCTTGTAACAGCACATATAAAGATATTTTACTTACTGTGGTTTCTCACTCACGGGAAGGAATGGAGGATAGCCCACAATGCTTGATTCATAACGTCACAACAACACACTATCACTCTTATTACCATTGGGCAAAGCAATGATCATATCTCCACGCGGACCAGTACTAGAAAAATTCTAACTTCTTCAATCACACCTCTCATTTATTGACGTGCCTCGATGTTAACTAAGTCTCACATGGCTGGAAAGTTCACGCGGTCGCGATTCAGAAATTTACATTCCCCTCATATTCGTGCGCGGCACGTTATTTCAACTGAAAAAATGCCCTCCACAAGTTACCTAGACTGATCTCCTAATTATATGTCGGCACCATTAAATAATATACCATCCAAAGCCTCCCCTCCAAAAGATACATAAAATACACACAGAACTTTTCACAGTTCGTGTATAGCGTGGATAGCATGGCAACACGAAATACCATTATGCTGTTTCCCCTTTTCTTTGATTCAGGAAAGCTATCTCAGTGGTTCGCACGTATCTTTCAAATCCCGTTGTTCTAAAAATCAACTTTACATGTAAATTTCTACTGACTCATTCCACAAAAGGTGACTTCTTATTCTTTCATATTAAATTAGCAACCTTGCCTTTATCCATGAATTTCAGAAACTCTTCAAATTAAAACACACACATGCTACAAATGGTTTCTTTTAAAACTAATTCTTTCAGATCAAAATTAAGAGCATTACTTTCTACCATTTCTGTTAGCAGCTTGATTAGTTAAAGCCACGAGATAATATTTTCCTACACTTCCAGATCAGATTTTGAAACAAATTAACCAAAATCATTAATTTAAATTGACCATTACTAAAAAGAATTATGGTAAATCAACACATTCCGACTTATAAAGTAATGGTTCCTAGCACTCAGTCATCCACTCTTTATCATTTTCTTCATCAGCCCCATGTGGTGAGTGCCAGGCCTTTAGACTATAATAGCTCGTCACATGTATCCTATTTGTGTCGTACCTGCTTTACAATTGAATTCTAACGCTTAACTGTTCACCGAATTGCTCAATCGGAATATCAAATTCCGTTAACTTTCAAGTTATTCTTCGCCGTTGCGACATACTATTCTCACATTTGCCTATCTTTTACCTGTCTGTAAACATTTTGGTTCCCTCAAAAATATTATAATAAATTAAATATACTCTGAAAGAGAATATTACCACGTAAGGTGGAACATTAGAGCCTTAAATAACTCATTTCCTTTTCCTTTGCGGAGAACATTTTGCTCCGCCACTTCCTCAGTCCATCCGGCTGCTTCAGTCGTCCCCAGGCAAGTGCCTTTCTCTTATCACGCTACCGCTCTCCCCCTGCCTACGGCGAGGGTGATGTGCACCCTGGCCAATCAAGCCTCCAGAATTTCAAGCATTTGAAACTCCCGGCTGTCTTCTTCCCAGCACACAATGACATCTGCCCGCGCTTTTCTACTCAATGAGCTTAACGTAACAATACAGACAATCCTAGCCCCCTTCTCTCCAACGTCAGACTTTTACCTCAGAAAACTCTCATGTCACTGCATATCGATACATTATTGCCTTCCCATGATTCTAATAATTTCGTTTCAATATTCACTCCTATTCTGTCTACAATGAATACTATTTACCTTCCTCTCAACCCAATCGTGGACTATTTAGGATAATATAAGTGATAAAAGTGGGTTTTCATACATTATACCAAAATAATAAACTCATCTAGTTGCTCTGATCAATTTCCTAAACACAGCAGGTTGGTTCAATAAAAATCAACAGCTCAGATCGAGCGTCTGATAACAGATACCTGATACCTGACGTAGCAAGATATTCTAGCAATTACATGTGGATAGTAATTCCCGTGCGAATAGTCTGATATTTTTGAAGTACAGCGCCTTTGGGCTATCAGGTAAATTCGGAGGAATGTGGCCAATTCAGGGCGCTGCGTTGACGGTGCCCACGCTCGATATGATGAGCCTTCTGCTCTTACTGTTATTTTGTTTCTTTCGTTCTGAGGTGTACCACGAAATAAAGTTCTCATCCGCTAAACGATTTTCGCTTCTATTCGAAAAGCTTCTTGAGTAATCCTGCAGTGATCATTACCCAGAGATGATACTTGTAAATTCTGAAGCAAAGGCATATGTCTAAGGATAACGAACTGTAGTCGAAGTTAAACCAGATGATACTGAAGGAATTAGGTTATGACATGCGACAGCGAGAGTTGTAGCCATTGTTTGCTATGTGGGAAGCAAGAAACCTGACGCCTTCAGTAGCAAAATGTATGTAAAATTAAATAACAAGAAATCCTTTTTGATAGGGTAAGGATGCTAATATGATATATACATCTGACGCTCAGGAAACCTTATCTGTAAGTATATGACAGGCTTCCTGCTATTATGTTATGTCGCTAGCTTTCAGAGGACATATAGATAACCCATGGCAGAGCTTTCTCGTCATCCGAATCACATAAATTGGAATAACAGTCAGAGGGTTATTACTAAATTGTAGGCACATGGCCACACCACATATACAGGGTTATTACAAATGATTGAAGCGATTTCACAGCTCTACAATAACTTTATTATTTGAGATATTTTCACAATGCTTTGCACACACATACAAAAACTCAAAGAGTGTTTTTAGGCATTCACAAATGTTCGATATGTGCCCCTTTAGTGATTCGGCAGACATCAAGCCGATAATCAAGTTCCTCCCACACTCGGCGCAGCATGTCCCCATCAACGAGTTCGAAAGCATCGTTGATGCGAGCTCGCAGTTCTGGCACGTTTCTTGGTAGAGGAGGTTTAAACACTTCACCACTAAGAAAAAATGTTGCTTCATCACTGAAAACAAGTTTCCATGAGCTGTTGCAACCGCGCCGAAAATTCAAAGCGTTTGACTTTGTCAACGTGTGTCAGGGCTTTTAGCAATTCTAAATGGTAAGGCTTCTGCTTTAACCTTTTCCGTAAGATTTTCCAAACCGTCGGCTGTGGTACGTTTAGCTCCCTGCTTGCTTTATTCGTCGACTTCCGCGGCCTACGCGTGAAACTTGCCCGCAAGCGTTCAACCGTTTCTTCGCTCACTGCAGGCTGACCCGTTGATTTCCCATTACAGAGGCATCCAGAAGCTTTAAACTGCGCATACCATCGCCGAATGGAGTTAGCAGTTGGTGGATCTTTGTTGAACTTCGTCCTGAAGTGTCGTTACACTGTTATGACTGACTGATGTGAGTGCATTTCAAGCACGACATACGCTTTCTCGGCTCCTGTCGCCATTTTGTCTCACTGCACTCTCGAGCGCTCTGGCGGCAGAAACCTGAAGTGCGGCTTCAGCCGAACAAAACTTTATGAGTTTTTCTACGTATCTGTAATGTGTCGTGACCATATGCCAATGAATGGAGCTACAGTGAATTTATGAAATCGCTTCAATCATTTGTAATAGCCCTGTATAAAATTTGGAGATCAGACTCTCTCGCGATAGATTGGATGTCTGGATCCTATCATGAAATATTTAGGCTACGAAAACACGTTCTTCTTGCTGTCAGCGTGGTCCAGACTGCAATGTTGTAGAAATCCTTCGCCAACCCTGTTGGCATTACAATGATTTGCAGCTGTGGGACTGATTTATCCTACTAAATTCACCTGACATTTTCTTGTCATCTGTATGATATACTGTGAATATTCCCTCTGTTGATATCTTATTGAGTTAGTAGTATTTTGTGAGTACAAGGTCATTTCATGCGGGATCTATCCCTTGTCTCATCCTGCAGTTATATACTGGCGCGATTATGGCAATGAGAGAGTTTATGTAGGAATTCCTTGGCATCATAGTTGTAAACTAGTGACATTATAAAACGGTAGTTGCCTCCGAAAGCAGTTCCAGGTTTGCTGCAAAAGATGTGTCTTATCAATTCCTTTCGGTAAGTTTTAAATCAGGTGCTTCCTGTCACGTGTAAGTGTGTCCTAGCAAACTGGCAGGAGTTGCCATGATCGTAGACCTCCCTAATCTTAAGTCATATCAAAATTACTGATAAAATAGTGAACAGATTCGAAGCATCTATGAGAGTCACCAATTTCACTTTGTTCATCAACTCGGCCTGAAATAAGAGGGCAAAAATTACAGGGAGAATGACCAAGTTTGTTAGTATGTATTATCTATGGTAGATCTGGAGGTGAAAACGTACGAAAATGCACAACTGTACTTTTGCGAACTTGTGTTTTATTTTGCATCAATATTGTTGTGCCCCCATCATCTGGTATCAGCGCTTTACATTAGCATCCATGATATATAATCATTTTGATAGTACACCTGATAATATAGATGAGTAGGACACAAGACAGAACGTAGATATTGTCCGTTTGACGCCAACAGTGTGTAACATTTTACTTATTTGAATAGGACAATCATTTGAGGTTTAGTTAAAATAAGCTTACGCTGCAAGAGAATTGTCTTGTATTTTTCAGTGTGTGGTCTGTTGTGGGTTTGAAGGCCTTCAATTACATCGGCAACTTAGTGCAGCTCCACCGAGGGCTGTCTGGAGTGGGGTGGAGATAGCAATGCGGAAGTGGCGAGCTGTCGAAGACTATCTTCATATTATTAGTGTGATTGGGCTTTCGTATATTCTTGACGACGTTTAGCACCTTTGCGGTCAGTCAGCCAATTTCAGAATTCATGTTGAGTAATCCTGCTAAATTGTCATAATATTGTCTTTTTATATTGATGAGTAGTCTTGCTAAATTGTCATAGTATTGTCTTTTTATATTGATGAGTCATCTGGTTAGTCGTCACGTTCATGTGCCATCTATAACGCAAATATAATATTACGATCCTAGTAACTAATCTGCAATACGTTTTGTATTTCATAATCAGAACTATCTGCATTAACCGCCATCAAAACAATGTCAGGGAGCAGAAAGCAGCAGTACCTTGGTAACTACTTGGGGACCTGCTTGAGTCGTTTTCTAAGAAAAGGGTAGTTGCTGGTTCACATTATATTACACTAGCGAGAAGTACAGAATTTTCCTTTTCTCTGCATACATCCAGAACTAAATTCAGTAACAAAATGCTAAGAAGATATCTGCATTGTGCCAGCTCAACGATCAACCTACTTCTATAGATTTTTATTTTACAGCTTTTCTCGTTCTGCATTGCAATAAACTTCATTAATTACTTGCTTGTTCTTGTTACGATTATTATTGTCATTCTCGCATTCCCAAGAATTTGCACATCTCTGTTTGGGTTCGATACACATGGAGAGTGGCTATGAAAGAAGGGAATAATGAATGTTACGTCATGCAAGGTACACTCATTTACTTCGACATCTCGTGATCAACGTATCAGGAGAAGTGAGATACGTGAAAATGTCAATAGGAGATCGGATACGCTGGCACAACTCTGCAACTACTCCTGTTGATTTAACAGTGTAACCAGATTAACTGGTGCTACGAAATCAAAAATGTAGTACAGACTATGCCACAGTAGCATTGAGCTGCTAATTTCGGACCATGACAGTGAATTACTTTTGGGTGAGCTGCTGGTTAGAGTGTTGCATCTGCTAATGGAAGGCTTTGATTGATGTCTTGTGCTGATGCTGTCTGAATAAATTATTCCAGTGGATAAAAAACGGTTTAGTTTGGAGACCTAACCCTCGAGGGGGGGAGCACAGCGGTCTCCATCATGAATTCCAAGCAAATACACAAAAAATAACTCAGGAAGGGTTCGCACAACTACTTTCATGCAGAGACATGCATTTGGAATCTGTTCATCGTTTAGGGGCCAAACAAGAGGATAACAGCACGGAAACAATGATCAGGCTACTTAGTATATAATAGAGCATACTCATTTCAAGGAGGAAACTTATGAAGACACAGACTTCCTCGTTGTCCATATGTGCGGCATATCTTTCGTGTTAACGAAAGTAACATTCTGCTTTACCTCTTCTTAAATCTCAAATGAAATGAATGCCATGTGGAATCGAGTATATGTTGATTGCTTCTCTTCTTGCTCCCATCCATACTAACATATTTCTTCATTCTCGTGGTAATCATGACAGTCTATACGTATGCTGCAAATGATTGCACGTGGACACATTCGACATCGAGGTGCAAAGTGTTTGATATCTTACATTATATTCAATTAAAAGAAGCTATTGATTTAATGTGTGTGTTTAATGTTGTGTTTTGAGGCTCAGGCAATATCGCAATGACTATAGTCCGCCTGTTGCCGCCAGTGTGTCGTTAGCTCAGCGGTTCCATTATGCGTTGGGATGCTGGTGATATAAGAAATGGTAGTTCCAATCTCGGTGAAACCGGCTGAACACAACGTTTTATTTTCCATTTT
Source organism: Schistocerca americana (assembly GCF_021461395.2). Lineage (NCBI taxonomy): Eukaryota > Metazoa > Arthropoda > Insecta > Orthoptera > Acrididae > Schistocerca > Schistocerca americana. The sequence continues at coordinate 824,179,953 of NC_060119.1, forward strand.
AACTAACGGAGTTGCAAACTGCTAAATCTGAAGAATGCCTTTCCACATAATTCTTCTTGCAATTTCGACTTAGTAAACTATGTTAATATCATGGATGTCTGCTTTGCAAATGCCAAGGTACTTCACTGTAAAATAGTTTCTGAAAAGATTCAAACCCACTGTCAACGATTCGAATTTGAGCTTCGTTCGTCATATTGGTCTAACATGTCAGGAGGTTGTTTATGAAGTGAACATGTTCATAAATATAGTTCCTCTCTTCTAAATTTTGCAATAGCATTTAACTGTAGACGTTTGCTGACACCGGCGTTAGCAATTCCTTTCCATTCTATGAAACCTCAAAATCGATAATTTTTTCTGGTTTAAATCTGTGGACCTTAACTGTCACTTCCGATCAACGTTAAATACTTCATGAATCCATACATGGAACTCCAAATATGCAGTGTTCCTGCACTGCTACAGATCATGCAATGGAAGATATTTACACAGTTTATCGCATTGACTTACCATAAGGAATGAAACAAAAACTATAACACACTTTACACTACAGACGCTCACTCTGGCTTGACGAAAACATCCGAATATTGGCCAAACGTTGCACAAATAATTGACTTTGAAAGGAAAAGAAAGAGATATGAAGCATTTATAAATTCATTGAATGTAGTGAGGTGGTTAATTTCGTCTAAGTCTATAAAATTAATTTCGGACCATACGCAGCTCTTGCCGATTAATGTAATGCAGTACCCATCTACTAATCAGGGCGTCAGTCTCTGTTGCTTTGATCCAGAATGGAAATCCTAGAAACCTTCCGTGGAGCAACATTCAATAATAATAATAAAGCGTTTTAAATTATCAAAAGTGATGAGTGGTAGCAGGCGCTTTCGATAAGAACGGGGGAGTGCTGCGCCGCTGCTGTCGCCACGGCCGCTGCCAGTAGCCAGCAAATGGATCCCGGAGCTTTGCCGCATGCGGCGTCCAGAGGAGGACACTCTGCAAGAAATCTGCCGCAAAATGGCTACTGGATAAAATTTTGTTATCGGTGTGATAGAAAGTGAAATAGATTGAATCTGCATTACCATTACATTTACGCCTTCAGCATTCAGTTGGAAGAGGCTATAAAAATTTTTTGCGCCATATAGTTTCGATCCACAGACTTTGTAGACAGGAACAACGCACGGTACCGCTATCTCACGGGCGTAAACAGTATCTGCTTTCTCTTATATCGGACAAGACTTCCTCCAGGAAGTGCCGCAGTCTACAGTGTTGCCAGATTGTGCAGATAGCCGGACTTAGAGAATTAGCGAGTTGGCCAGTTTATTTGTCCCATGTCGCGATCGGCGTGGACTTAGCCTCTGCAGCGGCCGGCCGCCGGTCGAGTTTTATATCAGAGAGTGTACATTGATCATGGCGTGTGTCTTGTTTGCACACTGTAAGCGCTTGTCATTAACCTGTTGTTTATTGGATTCACTTCTCTAATTTCCTGGTCGGATCAGGGTGTTTGTTGAAGTAACCAAGAAATGTAAATGTTTTGTGTGGACGTTTACCAGAAAACTCCCTCTGTGATCGTGTAAGTCGAGGTTCCCCAGAATCCGAGTTTGTGGTTGCCTTCTGTTGACGGATGGATTGGTTACCAACTGGGGTATTCTTGTTATTCCTTCTTGTTGGTCCATTGTTTCCACTGGGAGGTTAGAACTAGGGACAGTCAGTTCCTGGAGCATTCATTTGCAGCCGCACCCTCCTAGTGAACAGACGCTGACCAGGAAGCCGCCCACTCTGGATGCCGTCGCGCCTGTGTTTGCTGCGCTACTTTTTTGCTAGCCCCGAGTATTTTATTTCCTTGGTACCCTTCATATTTGATTGGTGTTCCACTATCCATCACCTGGGGAGCAGCCCAGTATGGGCATTGTAACCCACCCGGGAATGTATGAGTGTGAGTGTGTGTGGAAGTAGATACACCTAAACTGAAGGAAAATCAAAAAAAATTTAAGCAAGCAGGAAGATATAAACGTTGTGAAATGGAAGAAACAGTACAGCAAAAACAGAAAAACTCCATAAAAAGTACACGGTTTATCGAATACGGTAACATAACTGCGTAGAACTAGCTTACAAGTGCGACGGAATTATTGCCTATAATACATCATTGTACCTCCAGATTCTGTTCTTTTCGTTACATTTCCACCTTACTCTAAATAAAAATGTCTGCATCTAGCTTAGATTATTTCCTAGATCACACGATAATGGCACTGTCTGTGCTCAGTAGGTGCTGAATACTAAAGACCCACAAAATTATACTATCGCCTCTGCAAAGTATTTTTTAAAGTAATATGTCGTTACCTGATATGGCAGCATCTTCGATAATTTGTTAATTTCTTGTAACATCTGCAATTTTCCTATGTCAAGAGTACCTTCCTCCCCCCCCCCCCCCCCCCCCACACTACCAACCCCTTCACAATGGCCCATTCGACGACGTTTCCTCTGAGTTTGAAGACTAACAATGCCTCCCCACTGGAAGTTACTAGGAAAATTACCCAGAAAACTGATGCAGGTTTTAGTTGTGCATCTCCATTCATTAGTCGTCCAGTCTCTTCTGTGATTGTATAGACTATATACTATAGAGTATCTGATGGCCCACACGCAAACCTCTCTCAGTATCCTGAAAGTTAGTCTGGAAAACAGTACTGGCAAGTAATCTGTCAGCTTAACAGCCAGCTCTCTAGCATTGATCGTTCGATTTCCAAGTCAAATTGATAATTTGCTAGATTGTCTACTTTACGTCTACCATACCCTGGATTAGGACTAAGGCCTTGTAATGGTACAAAATGGTTCAAATGGCTCTATGGGACTTAACATCTGAGGTCATCAGTCCCATAGACTTGGAACTACGTAAACCTAACTAACCTAAGGACATCACACACATTTATTTCCGAGGCAGGATTCGAACTTGCGACCGTAGCAGCAGCGTGGTTCCGGACTGAAGCGCCTAGAACCGTCGGCTGTAATGGTGCAACGAACTGTATTCAACAGTAGTGAGATTGTGATATGTGTTGATACACTTCAAGACGTCGTTACAGGAGTACATGGTAAATTCGAGGAGAGTGCATTTTCATCCCACAGACACCGAAAGCACGGATGAGACATTACTATGACTTGTAGTGGCGACGACAATCATATTACAAGAAATTTGGTGCTAACTCCTGGTTGAAATTTAGGGAACTGTGTTTACTCGTCCGTAGGCTGCAAGTCATGGCATTGCGCTGTAGTTCAGGGCACTACGCTGTAGGTTTTGCTCTCTGCTCTGCTGTGGTGCGTGGTGGTTCGCCGCCCACGTACTGGGCGGCGCAGGATTAGCCGTGAATTGCGGGCTGCGTTATCTGTAGCCGCGACGCACCGGCTTGCAGGTTTATCTGAAGTCGCACGCTCTGCAGGAATCAGCACAGGCGCTACCGGAGGCGTGCCCTGCTGCGATAGGCGTTGCCTCTGCCCACGTGCCTCGCCGTATCTCTGGCGGAATACTGACTGGCGCCACGGCACAGCTAGAGTTCCACACCTACCCACTCTTGACACGTTCAGAGGAACATGTGTAATTAGGTAAGTGCCATCCCGCGGTTTTCTTACATTGTGAGTCCTACCACAAAAAAATATTTGCCTCCTGTTAATGAACCGCCGGCCGGAGAGGCCGAGCCGTTCTAGGCGCTACAGTCTGGAACCTCGTGACCGCTACGGTCACAGGTTCGAATCCTGCCTCGGGCTTGGATGTGTGTGATGTGCTTAGGTTAGTTAGGTTTAAGTAGTTCTAAATTATAGGGTACTGATGACCTCAGAAGTTACGTCGCATAGTGCTCAGAGCAATTTTTTTGTTAATGAACCGACGACGCTGTGTGTGTAAATAGTGGAACTGGAAGCTGAAGATGAATAAAGTAATTTGTATAACAACAGCATTAAACTGTGTTATCTATAAACTGTACCACTCCATCGTGGCAAAATACACTCCTGGAAATTGAAATAAGAACACCGTGAATTCATTGTCCCAGGAAGGGGAAACTTTATTGACACATTCCTGGGGTCAGATACATCACATGATCACACTGACAGAACCACAGGCACATAGACACAGGCAACAGAGCATGCACAATGTCGGCACTAGTACAGTGTATATCCACCTTTCGCAGCAATGCAGGCTGCTATTCTCCCATGGAGACGATCGTAGAGATGCTGGATGTAGTCCTGTGGAACGGCTTGCCATGCCATTTCCACCTGGCGCCTCAGTTGGACCAGCGTTCGTGCTGGACGTGCAGACCGCGTGAGACGACGCTTCATCCAGTCCCAAACATGCTCAATGGGGGACAGATCCGGAGATCTTGCCGGCCAGAGTAGTTGACTTACACCTTCTAGAGCACGTTGGGTGGCACGGGATACATGCGGACGTGCATTGTCCTGTTGGAACAGCAAGTTCCCTTGCCGGTCTAGGAATGGTAGAACGATGGGTTCGATGACGGTTTGGATGTACCGTGCACTATTCAGTGTCCCCTCGACGATCACCAGTGGTGTACGGCCAGTGTAGGAGATCGCTCCCCACACCATGATGCCGGGTGTTGGCCCTGTGTGCCTCGGTCCTATGCAGTCCTGATTGTGGCGTTCACCTGCACGGTGCCAAACACGCATACGACCATCATTGGCACCAAGGCAGAAGCGACTCTCATCGCTGAAGACGACACGTCTCCATTCGTCCCTCCATTCACGCCTGTCGCGACACCACTGGAGGCGGGCTGCACGATGTTGGGGCGTGAGCGGAAGACGGCCTAACGGTGTGCGGGACCGTAGCCCAGCTTCATGGAGACGGTTGCGAATGGTCCTCGCCGATACCCCAGGAGCAACAGTGCCCCTAATTTGCTGGGAAGTGGCGGTGCGGTCCCCTACGGCACTGCGTAGGATCCTACGGTCTTGGCGTGCATCCGTGCGTCGCTGCTGTCCGGTCCCAGGTCGACGGGCACGTGCACCTTCCGCCGACCACTGGCGACAACATCGATGTACTGTGGAGACCTCACGCCCCACGTGTTGAGCAATTCGGCGGTACGTCCACCCGGCCTCCCGCATGCCCACTATACGCCCTCGCTCAAAGTCCGTCAACTGCACATACGGTTCACGTCCACGCTGTCGCGGCATGCTACCAGTGTTAAAGACTGCGATGGAGCTCCGTTTGTCACGGCAAACTGGCTGACACTGACGGCGGCGGTGCACAAATGCTGCGCAGCTAGCGCCATTCGACGGCCAACACCGCGGTTCCTGGTGTGTCCGCTGTGCCGTGCGTGTGATCATTGCTTGTACAGCCCTCTCGCAGTGTCCGGAGCAAGTATGGTGGGTCTGACACACCGGTGTCAATGTGTTCTTTTTTCCATTTCCAGGAGTGTAGTACAGCATTCGTATTGTAAGTTGACTATAAAACAAGGGTAGGTTGCAGATCTGTGATATATTTATTACACCCCAGGTACAGCTTCATCATCTAATCTGAAAGTACATACGAAGGAAAAAGTTATAAATAGCTAGTGCTGCCATATTCCTTACTACCAAGTCGATTTAACAGCATAAATTCAGAAAAGATGAAGTATAAAATCATGTTGACTCACGTCAACATTAATGCCAGCACAAATGTCTCGTAAAAATTAATGCGTGCAGCATATATACTATGTGATCAAAAGTATCTGGGCTCCTGGCTGAAAATGACATACAACTTTGTGGCGCCCTCCTTCGGCAATGCTAGAATTCAATATCGCGTTTGCCCACCGTTAGCCTTGATTACAGCTTCCCCTCTCGCAGGCATATGTTCAATCAGGTCCTGAAAGGTTTCTTGGGGAATGGCAGCCCGTTCTTCACGGAGTGCTGCACTGAGGAGAGGTATCGATGTCGATCGGTGAGACCTCGCACAATGTCGGCGTTCCAAAATATCCCAAAGGTGTTCTACAGCATTCAGGTTCAGGACTCTGTGCAGGCCAGTCGATTAGAGGGATGTTATTGTCGTGTACCACTCCGCCGAAGGTCGTGCATTATGAACAGATGCTCGATCATGTTGAAAGATGCAATCGCTATCTCCGAATTGCTCTTCAACAATGGGATGCAAGAAGGTACTTAAAACATCAATGTAGGCCTGTGTTGTGATAGTGCCACGCTAAACAACAAGGGGTGCAAGCCCCTTCCATGAAAAACACCACCACAGCATAACATTACCGCCTCCGAATTTTTCTGTTGGCACTACAAACGCTGGCAGATAACGTTCACCAGGCATTCGCCATACCCACACCCTGCCATAGGATCGCCATATTGTGTACGGTGATTCGTTACTCCACACAATGTGTTCCCACTGTTTAATCGTCCAATGTTTACGCTCCTTACACCAAGCGAGGTGTTGTTTGGCATTTACCGGCGTGATGAGTGGCTTATGAGCAGCAGCTCGACGATGATATCCAAATTTTCTCACCTCCCGCCTAACTGTCATAGTACTTGCAGTGGATCCTGAGGCAGTTTGGAATTCCTGTGTGATATTCTGGATACATGTCTACCTATTCCACGTTACGACCCTCTTCAATTGTAGGCAGTCTCTGTCAGTCAACTGACGTGGTCGGTCTGTAAGCTTTTGTGCTGTACGTGTCCCTTCACATTTCCACTTCACTATCACATCGGAAACAGTGGACCTAAGGATGTTTAGTAGAGTGGAAATCTCGCGTACAGACGTATGACACAAGTGAAACCCAATCACCTGATCACGTTCAAAGTCCGTGAGTTCCGCGTGGCGCCCCATTCTGCTGTCTCACAAAGCCTAATGACTACTGAGGTCGCTGATATGGAGTACTTGGCCGTAGGTGGCAGCACAATGCACTTAATATGAAAAACCTATGTTTTCGGAGGTGTCCGAATACCTTTGATCACGTAGTGTAGCTGTTGCTGAACAAATGGTTCAAATGGCTCTGAGCACTATGGGACTTAACATCTATGGTCATCAGTCCCCTAGAACTTAGAACTACTTAAACCTAACTAACCTAAGGACATCACACAACACCCAGTCATCGCGAGGCAGAGAAAATCCCTGACCCCGCCGGGAATCGAACCCGGGAACCCGGGCGCGGGAAGCGAGAACGCTACCGCACGACCATGAGCTGCGGACGTTGCTGAACACCAAGTGTAACGTTTTCTAATGAGTCAAGCAAATTATAGCAAAGAATCATACGATACGTGGATGCATTCAACTTGTTCGGCAATAGGTAAGGGTCCAAAAGCACTGCTTTCACGATTACGCGAAACCGTGCGTGAAAGCCACTTGCACGGGTGACATGTGTATTGCAGATTTGTCAGATCTGATCACGTTACTTATGAGACATTCGAAATCTTACACTGGGTCAAAAGCTACTCACAAAAGTGAACTCATCCTGCAACACTTCAACGGCCAGTCCCTGAGATATCTGGAAATGCTTTGCAGTATCAAGGGTACTTTGCCAAGGTGATTGGTGAACGGTTTCAAGAATCGGGTCCTGTCTTTTTGAAGTACCTCTAGTCCATATACGACTTCTATCCATTACTTTTGGACAAAGATTACCACTTTCTCGAAGGCATTGCTCCAGCGACGAGAAACATTCTTATCGGGATGCCGCCTTTGAGGCAGCAGCAGTCGGGTTATCGGATGCACTCAGAACCAAAAGCATATCGATGAATTCATCGATTATATACTCCGTTGGAAATCCGCCCTACATGAATTTGTCAGGAGCAGTCGCAGTTGGGCACTGCGCGGTTTGTAGACACATGCATGCTGTTTAAAGAAGCCCACTGTTGTGTGACGCGCTATTATCATATAACAAAAGGAGGTCCTCTTCATAAACGACGAGAATTACGGAACGGACATCTAAAAAATTAAAAAATAAGGAACATGACGAGGATTAGAGATATAGTTCCACAGTGGATGTGGGTTTCCCGTCGCATCAGTCTACTCAGAGAGTAAGACGGCTGGTACTGCAGCACGGGGTGATAAACGTTTCTCTGTACATTCTGATGCGCTGCACAACGTGCCAGTGTTGGCAGCTCCTCGGTTTTATAAATGTCTTGTCAAAATGCACCCAGTCTGATTTTGCTAGATAAACTTTTCTCTTGAATCAATTGGAGGAATCGCATACCGATGTCCAAGTGTGGCGCTTTTTCTTAACCCAGTATACGTATTTCAGTATCTGCAGTTATAGTTCGTGCAAAACAGCAACCTAATGAAATTAATAAGCTACAAATGTAAAGGAAATGTCATTGTTCCTATGTTTTAATAATTGTCTTCGAGTTCTGTGAGTCACAGGCTTTTAAGAGCAAACATTTACTGCGTTAGATACGAGAGCGTATTGAGAAGTACTGTCTCCGATTTCTTTGCGTGAAAACTCTTGAAGCTTTTTAAAACAAAACAACCATGATTAATATTGTACATCTTTATTCTTCATGTCTACATATTTATTTCTCAATATAGTCAGCCTGGCGATGGATACTTTCTTCCAACGACAGACTAGTTTGTTGATACCGTGACTGTAGAATGTTCGACTTAGTTGACGGAGCCACAACCTCATCTCTCGTTGTACCGCCTCAACTTTCTCGAAGTCCTCGGAGGTTTCGAATGGGGCCAAGTCGACACTGTAGGTAGGGTGATCGATGACATGGAACCCAAGGCTTCGGATTGTTGCAGATGGCGCAGCGCTCGAGCGTGAGCTGGCACTGTCAATCTGAACACAAGAGAGAACACAAGGAAATGACTCCTCTGTGCAACCTGCGCTCGGTTGTAGCCGATTGGAGACCGCGGGCACCTTCCAGGTGACTTGACGTTAGTTCCGGGGGTCTGGTCTCCTGCCAGAGCGCTTCCTGCGGAGGCAGCTTGTGCGGTGAGGTGCCACAGGTGGCGAAGGCTGGAGGTAAGGGTCGACCTCCGACAACATTGACAGCTGCATGTCGCACTCTGAGTCTGTTACTATAGGAACTGTACTGTAATACAATACTGAATATTTCTATTCTGTGCTATTGTAAACGATAATTTCCATAGGTTATTGCGAAGGGTGAGTGAATTAAGTGTCCGTAAAACGAACACAAATAATATATTTGCGAGATTGGTAGCAGAATATTGCGGTGCTAAAGATCTGCTTCGAAAAATGATGTGAAGACACACTGGACTCAACACGCTGCCTATAGACACAAGGTGACAAAAGCCATGGGATAGCAATATGTAAATATACAGATGGCAGTAGTATGGAGTACACGATGTATAAATGGGCAGAGCAAAGTCCGATCTGTCGTTAGTACCAAGGTTACTCATGTGAAAACATTTCAGAAGTGATTATGACTGAACCGGAAATAACAGTCTTTCAACGCCGGACGGTAGTTGGAGCTAGACTCATGGGACATCTCATTTCGGAAATGGGAATTTCAGTATTCCGAGATCCACAGCGTCAATAGTGTGCCGAGAATACCAAATTTCATGCTTTACCTCTCACCACGGACAACGCAATGGCCAATAGCCTTCAGTTAACAACCGGTATCAGTGGCGTTTGCGGAGAGTTGTCAGTGCTCAGAGGCAAGCACCACTGATTGAAATAAACGTAGAAATCAATGTGTCAATTACGACTAACATATGCGTTAGGATAGTGTGGCAAAATCTGGCATTAATCATATATTGAATTTTCTCATTTTTGGGAGAGCTGAAGTGCGATCTGTTTACCCGTTAAAAACTATTCGGTAGCCAATATTGCATAAAATATTTGTTATATCAGACAACAGGTTTCAACAGATTGTGATATCATCTTTGGTTATTAAAATCTTTTTGTTGTAAGGCATGTTCATTCTGCACTTACCTGACCCACAACATGTGTAATGGATAAAAGTAGCACTTTATGAAAGGATTGTAATCGCTTTCTTTTTTAAGATTTTTTGCGATGGCAAACCTTTAATAATATGCGGATGGTTTACATGGAATGAAATGGATCCTCTGGTCCATCTGAACCGATCGCTGACAAGAAATGGTAACGATCGGCTGCCTGAATACCATTTTCAGCCATTCATGTTCTTCATGTTCCTGAGCAACGATGGAATTTGTACGGTTGACAATGCGCCATGTCACAGGGTCGCAACATTCGCGATTTGTTTAAATAGCATTCTGGACAAATGAGCGAATGATTTGGCAACCCAGATCGCCCAACATGAACCCCCTCGAGAGGTCAGCTCGTCCACAAAATCCTGCACCGGCAACACTTTCGCAATTGTGGATGGCTATTGAGGCAGCGTGGCTCATTATATCTGCAAGGGACTTCCAACGACTTGTGGAGTCCGTGCCATGCCTAGGCGCTGCTCTACACCGGGCAAAAGGAGATCCAATACGAAATTAGGACGTGTCCCATGATCTTTGTCATGTCAGTGTCTTGCCGGCCGCTGTGGCCTAGCGGTTCTAGACCCTTCAGTCCGGAACCGCGCTCGTGCTACGGACGCAGGTTCGAATCGTGCCTCGGGCATGGATGCATGTGATGTCCTTAGGTTGGTTAGGATTAAGTAGTTCTAAGTTCTACGGAACTGATGACCTCAGATGTTAAAGTCCCATACTGCTCAGAGGCATTTGAACCATTTTTGAAGCGTGTTGAACAGGGAACTGTGGAATTCTGCAGGTATGAACATACTTTATTTGAATGGCTGGCACAGTAGAAACGCATAAGTTGGTAGTGACTCCGTAATGGCCTGCTTAGATAGAATGGTCTGAGGCCTAGTTATTTTCAGCTAATTCATTGACTTTGTGTTTGCAAACACCGATAGAATTTTTATGGATAACTATACTCCACGTCACCGGTAAAAACAGTAACGTAGGATTTCATAACACACACACACATATATATATATATATATATGTGTGTGTGTGTGTGTGTGTGTGTGTGTGTGTGTATGTGTATGTGTATGTGGGGGGGGGGGGTTGGTTGGGTGCCCTAAGAAAAGAAAAAAGACGCAAATTAAGTTAGTCAGTAAGTCAGATACACCTCTGGATCTTTTGCAAGTACTTATTCGGTGTAGCATTGACTGACACAGTTGTTAGATATTCTCCTGAAGAATATCGTTCCAAATTTTGTCCAGTTGGCTAGTGGGTAGGAGGGCCCTGTTCATAATGCTCCAAAGGTTCTTAATTGGGAAGAAATCTGGAGACCTTGCTGACCAGGGTAGCGTTTCACAGCACAAAGAGAAGCAGTAGAAACTCTCGCCAGGTGCGGGCGAGCATTGTCTTGCTGAGTAGAAGCACAGGACGGCTTGCCACGAAGGGCAACATAAAGGGGCGTAGAGTATCGTCTACGTACCGTTCTGCTGTAAGGGTGTCGCGGATGACAACCAAATGTGCCTTACTATAAAAAGAAATCTCACCCCAGTCGATGACCGTTGGACGTCGGTCCGTACAGCGTGCGACAGTCACGTTGGTATCCCACCGCTGTCTGGGGTGTTTCCAGACACCCCTTCACTGCTCGTCGCAGCTCATTTCGAAGCGGGGACATGACTGAAGCAGTACTACTCCAATCAATAAGATTCCAGACTGAAGAAGTAACCACTGCGGCTACCTGCCTTCACAATGCCCATCAGTCAGCGGATAGAACAGAATGACAGAGGCTTTAGGTGCTGATACGATCAACGATCAGCAAGTGTCCTTATTTTCTCCTAGAATGACCGCTTCCACCTGTCAGATAATTCCTCCAGGGATACACATTGCACGTTTGCTAATTTCCCTCTTGCGGTGCTATATCCCCAGGAGGGACGTTGAAGCTGCCTGCTACTAACATCACTACGTCCCACTCAGTGGGTACGACGATCTCGGCAGAAATGAGACAGCTGCTCGAGCAAGTGAGACGCAACCCTCTGACTGTATCTCATCAGGGAAAGCAAAGCCTCAACCGTCATTTTTAGAGATCTGTATCTACGAGCTGTTAGCACCATACAATGGTTCTCGCGAAATACCTCCAACTGACCGCCTGAGGTCTGACAGGAGACTTCCCTGTCACTAGAGGGCCGTTATGAAGTCGGTCGACAGCGGTCGACACAGACCTCCGTTTATCGCGAATCGTACTCAACTCTGTAATCACAATTTTACAGTGGCCACGATCTCTAATACATGTCTATTCTCGACGTAGTTCTTTCATACCAAAACTAAGCACAGAAATTACGTTCTAGAGAAAGTTTGGCTAACACAGATGCTAAATTCAGCAAAATGTACAAATTTTAAGATCCGGCTGCTACAGCTGACGCTGTTTCCAGTGCTAATGTCATGGTATCTGAGACAAAATCGATTATTATTTAATGGTCACTGGCTGAAACTGTATCAGGCAACGGTCTTGCTCATGTCAGCGTTTAAATGTGCCATAACATAGCTCTGGTGAAAACAAAATCAAGTAATGAAGTACGTAAGATAAAATAGATTAAGGGAATACACAAGTGTAAATCCGGCTGCATCCTCACTGTACTGACCCATGTGGCTTGAAGCACTGCTGTTTTTTTCCAGAACTTTACTGCGCATGTGTTATATTATATCACTATATTATAAGAGTATAAAATTACTCATGTAACCAATTATTTTCTAGCACTGCTGTGTTAACGTACAGTGACGAGCTACAAATTTACGTACACTGTCCATAGCGAGATTGGAAGCCGACTGGCGACGTTTCCCGAAAAAAGGAAGTTAAATAAGCGGAGCAGAGACTAATAAGGAATTATTCCACTGATAATAAAGATCTCAAATGGGGAAATCCAGTGGTACAACCGACTTTGTCAAAGATCAGATTGTTCTGGTTCAGCGCTAGGAAATGAGCAACTCGGAAATTTCAAAGCTGGCTATAGGCTTGCGTGTTACTTTAGTGAACATTTATGCAAAGTGGCTGATGTGGAGTGAATCACGAGAGGACTTAACACGCCTCATCACATATAGTGCAGTATGGGATATCCAGATATCTGCAGCAGATCTGACGAGACAGTACAATGTTAGTGTACGCAAAAGTGTTTCAGACTACATCGTTCAACATACATTGATGAACAAATGGCCACACAGAAAACTCAACGTCTTCCCACGGTGACCCAACGATATCGTCAAATACGGTTTCAGTGGGTACGGGTTCATCAAGATTACACCGTGGATCACTGGCAAAGGGTCGACTGGTCGTTTGAATCGATGTTATGGTGACCAGGTCGATGGCAGTGTACGGAAACGCCCAAATCTGGGCGAACGGTTGCTCCAAGCATCCTTCGCGCATAGATCCAGCCCGGGTAGTGGGGGGCGAAATAAATGTATTATGCATTTTTTGTGGGACCATTGGTCCTCTGGTTTGATTGGAGCTTCTCACTATATCCTCTCCAGTGTCAACATCTTTATCTCAGAATAGTACACCCACGTCCTCAATTATTTGCTAGATGTATTCCAATCTCTGTCTTCCACAGCGGTTTTTGTCTCCTACAGCTGCCTGTAGTACCACGGAAGTTATTCTCTGGTGTCGTGAAATACATATGTCCTATCATTTCACTCCTTGCTTTTACCTGTGTTTAACGCATATGTACTCTGCTCTGTCCCTCCTACAAGACAGCAGTCTTCAAACCTGCAAACACACTCGCAACCTCTGGGCCACACTTCAGGAATCGGTCGCCGCAACGGGCACAACTACTTGCAAACGAAACACCGACCACCGCTCGCCCCACATCTTGGTCCTGCTCTGTCACGGTATTATTGCACTTGGCCGTCATAGTAAACAAGTGACGACGTTACTGTAAACAAGCACAGTGCAGACTAACAAAAACACATCGCTCTGTCGATTATTTCAGGTCGGTTGTGCATACACTGTCAATCCAGATTACACTCTGGCTCACGACAAGCCAATCGAAGCTCACTCACCCCCAGGTAAAACAACATTGAGGTGGACTAAATAAACGTCCGGGCAACAAAACCAACAACAGCAACACATCGATTTATTGACCAAGGAGTATCTTACAGCCGCCAAGAGAGACGCCAAGTACGGTGCCTGGAGAGCGCGCATCCGTGACGACAGCTTTAAGATTGCGCGCTTCATTTCCCTACGACATGTCACATGTCCGCCAGAAAACGCCGTATCCGTGCACTGCCACACTATTTAGACCAGTGCTCAACCACGGATCGGCAGTTTGTGATTCCTTCCAGCTTTATGGGCCAAGTGCTCGCTACGTGTGCAGCCTATTAACCTGAGTCTCGCCGTGATGAGTTTATCTTCCAATCCCTACCGATCTCACAGCAGTGACTTAAATTCTCCAGACTTACACCAACTACGAATTGATCGTATGGTTAAGTTAAGAGGATTCCAACTGCTAATTCGTACTGCGTTTAGACAAGTTCATCGTTAGTGATCTAGACTTGAGCCTTTTATTAATCATTTTGCCTTTAAACACATAATTATAATTTATCTTCCTTCAGGGCGCTCAAAATATCAACCGAACTTTCAACTGTATGTAACTTAAAATCCACTAATTAGACTTACAGTCTTAAATGTCGGAAAACCACTATTCTACATTTTTTACCTGGGCGGTGTTCTCACTGCACCTTCACCTGCGCAAGAGGCATCGTGTGTCACCGAGGAACTTTTCGTCTCCCTCGCCCACTCTCATTTTTAATTCCACCATTTGGCGACGAGAAACCATTCTGCCTGGCTTCAGTTCCATCCCTCCAAGTTTCGTCCCATATCAGTTGTCGACAAGGCATTTTCTGGTCCCAGCGCTCCACTGGCTCCAGTGTCACCTCTAAGTTACGTCCCAGAACGTTTGGCGACGTGGTATTTTATTTTGTACTCCATTTCTCATACACCCCCTGCAGTTCGTCTCAACACTGGTGACAGGTTTAACATTTTCGTCCCACCACAGTAGACGGTTTCCAAATTTGCGTCCCACCACAGGCGACGGCCTCGGCATTTTCGTCCCACCATCGACGACTGCTTCTAGAGTTAGTCCCATCATTTGGCAATGAAAGTGCACACTTCTATCGGCTTCTGCACTACTATTGGCTCCAGCGCCACCGCTGGAAGTTTCGTCCCACCAACTGGCGACTTGGAAGCACATTTTCCATCAGCTCCAGCACCGCCATTCGCGGAAGCATCTGCTCCCAAAGTTTCGCCACATCGACTGGCGACTAGGTTGCAAGGCTTTCATTCGATCCAACACTGCCCATGGCTCCACTCAATGTTCGATCTATTATTTGGCAACGATTATGTTCGTTCTCGACAAACTTCTCAAATCCTGTCCATCTGACGCGACGTGCAGCGGACGCACAGATGCCCTATGGAGCAGCTGCCAAGCATCAGCACGAGACGAGAGAGTCCCAGACGCACCTCTAGCATCCGCCACTTAGGGACAGAGCAGTCGCAGTTTCCTCTTTCTGGTCCAGTCCCAAAACCTACGACCAAATAGTACCTCACATATTGACCCCATGGTGACTCCCACCAATGAACCTCCACGGTCGAGCCTATTTGCTTTTCCCTGATCACTTCATGCCTAATCCATGTAAACAGTTTCTGATCTTTTCTTCTGTCTCTAAGCCATGCACATGTTTCACGAACATCATTTTTCATACTTAATTCTACGGTGTTTCCTTACCCAATTATCCCCTACGGCCACAATCATTTTCCCTCCGAAGTATTTCCACACCCAACTATGCTCTCCAGCCACTATAACTGTACGTCTCAAGTGCTTCCACACAATGATTCTGGATCCTAAATTTCTCCCATTAATCAGCTCTCTCCGAGTACAGTCAGCTTAGATCCCTAGCTCTACTGCACCCATCTCATCCATTCATTGGCTATCATTTTTTTCATTAGTGCTCCCTCAAACGACTATGCACTCTGGGCACACAACATGTAACGTACGCCTGCATTTATGCATTACCTCTGCGCACAATCATTTCACGTCTCAAGTGCTGCCGCACCCACCCATTTCTCCTGTGCAGAATACTTGTACATCTCAGTTGCTTCTGCATTCATATTCACCCTCTGTCTTTTGAGTGCTCTTACATTCACAACTGCTTTCCTCAGAGAACTTCAAAGGCGCAACATCATTCCTCAGAACTTCAGTATCCCACTGATATCCACATTGATTCTTCTGGATGAATGTCTCAATCTTCAGTCTCCTCTTCGTCATTAATAAATTGTAATTGACTTCAGAACTCTATTAGTCGTTTTACTGCCTAATTCATGTTACCGAGCCCATATTCTCCCATAGCACAATTTTCAATTTCTTTCCCTACTACAGTGTTACAGCCACCTATAATTATCAGGTTATCAACTCACTTCGTATATCGAGCTACCAGTACAGTCTCTTCCTTCTCTTTTTAAACCTATTGCGAACAATTCCTTACCGGTGACTTGGAGTATAGTTATCCATAAAAATTCTATCGGTGTTTGCAAACATGAAGTCAATGAATTAGCTGAAAATAACTAGGCCTCAGACCATTCTATCTAAGCAGGCCATTACGGAGTCACTACCAACTTGTGCAGTGCCTTGTTAACTTGAGTTCATGGCTTCATGAGGTCTGCGCCACACTCGAATCCTACCGTCAGCTCTTACCAACCGAAATTGGTACTCATATGAATAGTCGAAGGATTTCCAGTCGTCTAAGGTCCAACTGATTTGGTCACGAGCACAGGGCAGGCGTTGCAGACAATGTCGGGATTTTAGCAAACTAACTCCCGCCTGTAATCTCCTTCCACAGCCCACTGATGCCACATCTCGCCGCACTGTCCTAACAGATACGTTGGTCGTACATCCCACAGTGCTGCTTGTTTGCTGGCACTGACAACTCTATGCAAACGCTGTTGCTCTCGGTTGATAAGTGAATGCCGTCGGCCACTGCGTTGTCCGTGGTGACACGTACTGACTGAAATGTGATATTCTCAGCACGCTCTTGACACTGTGGATCGCGGAATTTTGAGTTCTCTAACGATTTTCGAAATGGAATGTCCCATACGTCTAGCACCTACTAACACTGCGCAATCAGAGTTAGTTAATGCCCGTCGAGAGCCCATAATTACGTCGGAAACTTATTCACGTGAATGACACCTCCGCCAATCCACTGCCCTTCTCTGCTTTGTGTACGTGATACTAGCGTCCTCTGTCAACGTGCATATCGGTATCCCATGACTTTTGTCACCTAACTGCAATATATCCATGCTGTAGACTTACATGTTCAGCTTCAGAATGAAGAACAGTGGTTTGAATTAACGGAAAACATGTCGCAGTTGGTCAAACAGTCTCAGCTGTGGCGCATCTCCTTCCTATCATTGAGGCAATCAAAGATACGTGGCTTCATTATCCGGCGGTATAACCCTCAAAATGTGTCACTTGAGGCGTGTGGGATGCAACCACATTTTAAATGAAAATATTTTATTTGCATACATGAGGATAAAAGCAAACTGATCTGGACTCTTCTTTTACCCGACAATTATGAGAATGTGGCTCTACTTTTAAAATTTCGTGAGATATCTGATGCAATGAGGATGGGAGGCTCATCCTGCTAATCAGTCAGACACACTTTTTTTAACCTTTATCTTGTAACCCAATTACAATATTAGTGGCATATTTTAACATTAAGGAAAGATTTATATTATTCATTAATGGGTGTGACTGGTTCGGCTAATAACAGTAAAAATGAGGAAGAGTGATTCTAATTTCAAGTGCAGTCGTGGTTGATGCAGTTTTAGTTTCCACCTGTTTTTAAAACTTTCGTTCACACTATTTAGACAAGGATGCTATTAACCTCACTACTAAGGGCCAGAAGTACACAATCACGCACTCCAAATGTGCTATTGGATAATGAGTTTACGTACCACTGTACTGTCGAGGTTCGTTGCGCATTTACCTACTGATTTATTGAGGTTATGGTGAAAACTTGCGAAGTGCGAACAGCACCCACATTCTCAGAGTTCCGTACAAACTGAATTCTGTAAACAGATCATCCACCATCTCGATATTGGCAAGATATCTGTCACGGGGCATTTCAAGAGTTTCGAGAAGGTTTTAATTTCAAGTCTAATTTTTTTTTGTATTTTCCCATTTTCTGCTATACTTCGATGAATTTGCGAATATCAAAATATGTGACATAAATGGCCGTATGTTTTGACTCCACTAACGTAGAAATATAAATTTTTCACTACGCCAAGAGACAGTGGATCAATACGTGACATAAAATTCAACTTGATATGGTTACCCGTCCCTGAGGAAAAGGGATCTTCCTGGACGGACAATAAAGTGATCCTGTAAGGGCTCCGTTTTTACCAGTTGAGGTAGGAACACTATATTTTGACCTAGGCAATTTTTGACGGTATCTGCTAGCCCTTGTAAAACTGATTATGACGACGTGATGCTTAAAATTATTTACAGTCTGCTAAGTAAGATCGTGGTCGGGTTAATCAGTAAAGTAACTGACAACAGACTGAAACCTATACAAACTTCGTATATGAACAAAAGAAGATTGCAACAACTATTAATAATATGACCAGTCACGCGCAACGTCGACGATTGCTTGGCATCTCCGATGCATGCTTGAAACGAAGTTTTGCGCGTATTCACGTGGAAGAGGCCTCCAAATGCGTCGACAGTTGCTTGAAAGAGAAGACAGTTTCTCCTTCCATCTTCTTTTTATGTAAGACCAAACATTTTGAATAGAGTTAGCATCAGGCGACTGTGAGTGCCTATCCAATACCCGCACATTTTCTCTTTTTTCCAGTCGCTGCAAAGCCTGATGCGGTGCTTCGGGTCATTGTCCTCGTGCACTATCCGATTTTCATGTTGGTTGAACTACCGTATGGTACTCAGCATTATACATCTTTGATAATCGTGGTGTGGAAGCTACATTCATTTTTCTTGTTGTGTATCTCAGTGAAGAATTAAAAAAGGACTAATATTTTATGGACGTTCCATGAAGGACAAAAGTTCCGTCTGTTAGGTTGTGAAAGAACTAAGGCGATATCTTTTACCATCTGTGTGCAATGCCGACCAGGCCCTTAATCAACAGACTGTATACTGATACCTTTCCTATCAATCAAAAGATTACTCCAAGGAAACTTTCTTTTTTACAATCATTACTTAGAGGACATCGATCAGCAAATCTTTCTTAATAACCGCCTACATAAGAAGAGGAACGAAATTTAGTTCCATAAGAGTAATGCTAGCAAATGTTTAGAAAGCTTTCTCAGGTAATTAATACACTCTGCGAAATGAAATTTTAACTCTGCGGCGGAGTATGCGCTGATATGAAATTCCTGAGAGATCCAAATGTGGTGTCACCGCCAGACGCCACACTTGCTAGGTGGTAGCCTTTAAATCGGCCGCGGGCCGTTAGTATACGCCGGACCCGCGTGTCGCCACTGTCAGTAATTGCAGACCGAGCGCCACCACACGGCAGGTCTAGAGAGACGTCCTGGCACTCGCCCCAGTTGTACAGCCGACGTTCATAGCAATGATTCACTGACAAATACGCTCTCATTTGCCGAGACGATAGTTAGCATAGCCTTCAGCTACATTTGCTACGACCTAGCAAGGCGCCGTATTCAATTGATAATTAATATTATGAAGCATGTACCGTAACGAGAGATGTTCTACAATTGTGGATTAAAGTTAAGTATTCTACCAGTTACCTCCTGTTTTGCTAGACTTATTTCTCTGACCTGTTCCAGACCTCACGCCAGTCAGCGTGTAATTAAACGCGTGCATTTCGGCCTCCTCTAGAAAAACAGTGTTGGCTTTTCTGCCAACACTACACCAAATACTGTAAATGTTCTACGATTGAGCTGCCCAAGCACGACTCAGAGCCCATCCTCACAGCTTTACTTTCACCAGTACCTCGTATCATACTTTCCAAACTCCGCAGATCTCCTGCCAAACTTTCAGGACTGGAGCTCCTGGAAAAAAGGATATAATGGAGACTTGGCTTACGCACAGCATCGGGAATGTTTCCAGGTGGACATTTTCACCTCGCAGTGGAGTGTGCGCTGTTATGAAGCTACGTGACAGATTAAAGCTTTGTGCCGGGACGAGACTCAAAGTCGGAACATTTGCTTTTCGCGAACAATTGCTCTAGACCTGAGCTACCACAGCACGGGCCTTCTGTTGAGTCTTGAAGAGGGGAGACGAGGTACTGGCGGAAGTAAAGCTGTGAGGACGGATCGTAAGTCGTGCATGGGTAGCTCAGACGTTGAGCACTTTCCCGCGAGAAACAAACGTCCCGAGTCCGAATCTGGACCCGGCACACAGTTTTAATCTTCCAGGAAGGTAGAATACTGTCCTAGGTTGACAAATGTCTGGATTTTACGTTAAAATTTTTTTCATTATGGTATTGATAATCAAACAGCGAAAGTACATTTTCCATTAACATAGGGAAGAAGGTGTAAATGAATGCAAGCGACTCTCAGAAGTATGTTCATGTTATCACAAAAAAAGATCAATGACATAAGGAGAGCCAACTGGACCAGTTCTGAAGTGGAGCACACATGTATGCCCAGTGTGTTTGAAGGCCGACGATTTCCCTGTGGAAGTACCGAGAAAACCTTTTCAATAACATTCTTGTGGCTTCGTGTCCGAATCATCATGTAATGCGGTAATCACATTACCGCATTTCGGTTCTTCTTTCAGGCAGCGTTTGTCAGGGAGACTACCTGAAGTTAATTCTGGCCGCAGAAATCTACGATCGTACAGGAATAATTGATTACGAAAGATTACAGTTTGGCATGCGGTTTGCTTTTTCTACAGTCTGTTTGATGGAATGTTGTTCAGAATCTCGACTGCTTTCATTTTCTCTTTCGCAATTAGTAGTGTTAATGCGGCTAATTTTTATTCTTCAGGTAATGCATTTTATTCTTAACGAAGCGTGAGATCCTCAGAAACGGCTGTTTCAGTGTTATCAATCGCGGTGCATCATGATTGTCCTCATGCCTCTAAGATCGCTCTCGGTATTATGCTTGTGCCGAGAAATCACTAGTATCAAATTTACACATTAACAACAGGTTTTCCCCATAAATAAACGAAATATTGCTTTTCCACCATTCCGGGTGAGTGCGTCTGTTTTATCAAAGCGTCTATTTTATGCAGTTTGTTAAGTGTCTCTTACTTTAGAAAGGTTCTGAAGGCGCAAAATATATGTAGTATGCCCCACAGTGGTTATTTACCCTTTTAAGTTGTTAGTAGAAGCACAACGGAAATGTGTTGATAGCAAAAGCGGAAAGCACTTTTTCCACGGCCTAAGCGCGCACAGTCCGTCGGGCTGGTACTCGTCAATGGTCCAGAAACAGGCCCCTCCAGTTTAGCGGTAGTCAGAGGCATGTCATGTAATTACGAGACAGCCAATTAGCCACACACAGGGAAGGCGCGGTCGGTTCGCTCGCGTGATCCGCAATTCACTTGCGAAAGCACGCTGTACTACGTTCAACAGCAAATCAATAGACGCTGTCCACGGCCTCAGCTGAGCAGGCGACCGGAAACATTTTGCAGATTAGCCATCAAGGTGAAAAAGTAGCATATCACGTTCTTTGGATCCTAATCGTATAATATTTTTTCAAAAACTGACATTTTGAGCCCGTGACTGTGCACAAAATACGGATTGATTCTTGCAGAGAAGATAACAGCAACAATCCACGATTTATAACGCTCTTTATTTACGCAAATAACGCCGTTATCTGTGGCAAAAAATGGCTCTGAGCACTATGGGACTTAACATCTATGGTCATCAGTCCCCTAGAACTTAGAACTACTTAAACCTAACTAACCTAAGGACATCACACAACACCCAGTCATCACGAGGCACCGTTATCTGTTTCGAACCGACGTGTTCACCAGACGGCTTGGTCACGTTAAGATATATTTCTGTTGTAGTTAACATTAATTTTACTTTGTATTCCTCAATGTCATGAAAATTCCACGGGCAGGGTGAGGGGGAGGGGGTGGGGAGGGAGGAGGAGGGAGACAGGATGCCCTACGATCAAAATAAGATGTGAGAAACTGTCTATTTAACCGTAACTGCACCCCATAATGATCAACGATTTCAAACGATGTAAACAAGTTATTAAAGGGAAAATGTTTTAGTTACGTACGTCGAAAATTCGGCGCTATTATGTTGCAATACTAACAGTCTGCGTTCATGCAGTAGTGAATATTATATGAAGCTGTTTCTTTATATATGTACACTCATATTATAAAGCACCAATCATATACACCTGAAGGCTTCACTACGTCGAAGGATGTATAGAAAGATGGCGATATCACAACCATAACAATGCGGAAGAATATCTCTCTGAGACATGTTTTGATGTATACCTTGGTATGACCATAGAAATTTAAGAACTTCAACGTCCCACGGCTAAGCAAGCTATTATATTTTATGCCTTATTTCGTGATTGGTTACTGTCTGTATGTTGGTATGTAGTTAGATTTGCTTGAAGAGGTAGAAATATGTATGTATATAAACGCAGATCATTACAAAATCACCTCGATGAACAGACCTAGTTAGCCAATGGAGCCTTTCTTCAAAACTTTGTTTGTCTGCTTTCCAGTGTAAAATAAACGCTACTCCCTTTGACGATATCAGCTTGCAGGCAGTAATACCACACTATTTAATAGTGCATAAAATACAACAGCTTGCTTAGTCATAGAAAACCTTCAACTAACTTTCAAAGTCTAGTACAATGCCCACTGTTGTAATATTTATTTATGTACATCCATCCCTCACAATATACTTTGCTTCCAGCATACCAAAACATTAATACAACGTCATTGCCGTAACACTTTATAACAAACTGGCAGCTTTATTTGTTGATTGCAATCAGTTCTCATTTAATATAAATTATAAGTAATGGAACGTTTGTAGTTTGTAAATTTCTACTGTCACACCAACGCATATATCAAAATGTCTCTGAGAGAGAAATTATTTGTCATTGTTATAGTTTTGTTATCGGCATCTTTGTATATATCCTTCCACGTGGCGAATTTCTAGATGTGTGTGAGTGGTGCTTTATTTTATGTGTGTACATATATAAAAAGAAAGTGTTTCGTATAGTCTTAGCTGCTGCATGAACACATGCAATCAGCATTTTAACGTTATGGCGCGGAATTTTCGCCGTAAGTAACTGAAACATTTTCCTTTAAGCAATTCTTTTACCTCGTTTCAAATCGTTATGAGGTACATTTACAGTTAAATTGACAGTTTCCCACATTATGTTTTCGTATAAGGGCATCACTACCCAAAGGAATTTTCATCATATGGGTGACAGTGGAAACCTACTGTAAACCATTACAAAAATGTATCTTAACGTGAACAAGCCGTCTGATGAAATCTTTAACGGCGCTACTTATGAAAATAAATAGCATTATAAAATTAGCTGATTGCTGTTGTCCTCTCTGCAAGAATCCACATGTAGAATATAATTGTCTTTTGCCTCCTAACATATTCGTCGGGTTTAGACTACATACCTGTCTGTTTTCCAATAATAAAAATTTTGGCCAATATCTGATACTCATTATCAGAATAAAAAAGAACTGTTAAGTTGGTTCATAGGCGCTTCATGCAAATAATGTTCTCAAACGAGTTTAATGGTCACTACCATTCACTATTTATTCGTTCACTGCGCACAGAAAGTGCAGACGTGAAAAATTCAGGCACTGTAGTAATCATATCTAATATAATTCTGCCCTAAGTAGAAACTCTTATAAATTTGAAGTAAGTATAGTTACCCTACTATAAAGTAGATGAGTTCACTGTCGCAAAATGGACTGTGTCGAGACCAGCACTAATCGTAATAGACAAAAGTCCATTTGGTACTCGACTGAATCGTTCTGAGTGATGACAGGTGTAAAACATTGAGACTTCCCACTGAACAGCCTGTATCATTCCAGTTTGTACCGAGATTACTCTGATTGCACACTGGCACTAATTACTATAAACACAATTCTGTCGGACACTCGATAAACTATTCCTAAGTGTCGACAGAATAGAAAATGATGAGTCCAACTGGACTGACTGAGTTACTATGAAATATTCAGAGTCCGCTCAGAACCACTATGAAAATGGTTCTAAATTCTTGATCAGTCGTCTCAAAAACTACGAGGTCTATTGTTAAACAGCAGAATAATTCTGTAGTACATCTTTAAATTGTATAAAAATAGTTATACCAGAGAGGCTCAGAACAGAGAAGGCTAGTGCGGGCATGTGTGTCAGTCGGTATGTCGAAAAGGCATACCGGTAATATCACGGACGTCAGGGCAAGGGCGAAGCATTGCCCCACAACATCAGAGTTGAGGCAACAGAGAAACGCAAACACTGCCGTGCCACACAACGAGGCACCGTGTCATAGCGCTACCATAACTATACAGCCAGGGCAAAATCAAACGAAGGCAGAAAGAATCGAGCAGAGTGGCGCATAATTCACTCAGTGACCTACTTCCACCAAACTAGATCATTTGTTTCATCGAGGAAGATAGTAATATGGTCCTCCCTTCAATCGGCGTCCAAACGTCGAAGTGGCAGATATTGAGATAACCGACCGTGGAATAGAGAAACAACTTCAATCGCTAAGTAGTGTAAGGCGTCAGGGATCCCATGAGATACTTATAAGATTTTAAAAAGATTATGCGAATAAACTTTCTCCCTTTCTAGCAGTAATGTATCGTAGATCGCTTGAGCAACGAAGGTTACCAGCGACTGGAAGACGGCGACGGTCATTCCCAAAATAACAAGGGCCGTAGACAAGATGCACACGGTTACATACCAATAACATTTACATCAGGCTGTTGTAGAATTATTAAACGTGTTTTATGCTCAAGAATCATGACGTTCTTGGAGAAGGAAAGTCTCTACAAAAATCTACGTGGACTCCGCAAACAGAGGTTTTGGGAAACCCAGCTCGCTGTCTTCCTCCATGAGATCCACCGTGCCGTAGACAATAGCTCTCGGGTTGATGCCATATTCTTTGACTTCAGGAAGGCATTTGACACCGTCCAGCACTGTCGTTTAGGGAAAAAAAGTAGCAACCTATCGAGAATCGGAGCAGATTTGCTAGTCAAGACTTCCTTGCAGACAAATCAACACGTCACTCTTAACGGAACAAAATTAACAGATGTAAAGGTAATTTTCGGAATTCTTTAGGGAAGTGTGATAGGACATTTACTGTTTACAATGTACATAAATGATAAAGTAAAAAGCGTAGGATGCTCTGTAAGGTTGTTTACCGATGATGTAGCTGTCTATAACAAAGTAGCAACAGCAGAAGATAGTAACGATTTGCAGAATGACCTCCGGAGAATTGATGGTTGGTGCAGCTCTGGCAGTTGACCTGAACGTAAATAAATGTAACATATTGCGCATACATAGGAAAAGAAATCTACTACTGTATAGCTACACTATTAAGGGAAAATCTGATGCCAGACTCATATTCATAGGAAGAATCTTAAGGAAATGTAACTCGTTCACGTAGATAGTGGTTTACGAGGCCCTTACTCGTTCGATTCTTGAGTATTGTTGATCTGTCTGATATCCTTGTCAGAGTGAGATGGATCGTTCAGTTGGCACGAGAGCATTACGGAGGTACTAACAAACTCCATTGGCACAAACTTCCTGACAGACTAAAACTGTGTGCAGGATCGAGACTCGAACTCGGGACCTTTGCCTGTCGCAGGCAAGTGCTCTACCGACTGAGCTACCCAAGCACGACTCACGCCCCGTCTTCACAGCTTTAATTCCGCCAGTACCTTGTCTCCTTCCTTGCAGAGCTAGCACACCTGGAAGAAAGAATATTGCGGAGACATGGCTTAGCCACAGCCTGGGTGATGTTTCCAGAATGAATTTTCACTGCCGGCCGCTGTGGCCGAGCGGTAATAGGCGCTTCACTCCGGAACATTAAAAGTGCAACTGAGATGTTGGCTGAAACTTGTAGTTCATCGTACATACCAGCTGCCAACATTTCAGCGGCCTGTCATTTGTGAACGTTTAGAGGAAGATGTAGCTTCTAACTAAATAACCTATCAGGGGAATGTGGTATCAATATATGGACTGCAACAGACGTTGAGGCACGGTACCTAGTAAATACACAAATGTATACAGGTCGAGGAGGTAGCGCAAGAGACACCCACAGGGCCAGATTATTTTTGACGACACGATAGGTCATGTGAGAGACGACTGACAATTAATTCACTAGCTCTGAAATTGGTGAAGTGCTGGAGAGAGAGAAAATATCACCCTTGTGGGAGCACTCCGTTTTAATTGCGGGGAAGAACGAAAAGAAAAGCTGCCCCCTAAAGCTAGAGAAGGATTTTCCAGGATCTTAGGGATCGCGGGGAATACGATGGTATCATCTGTCCCAAGCAGAAATAAATCATCATTCTACTGTCTAAATTTCATTATATTAGACATCAGGTAAGATGAGAAGAAAAAAGCCAGAAGCTGTAATATTCACAACAGCACAAAGTCTATAGCAGACACTGTTGACATGATGGCAAGGCAGTATGCACCTAATTGCGCCACGAGGAGATGGCCTCATGCTCTTTCTTATGACATTATAGATAGTGACCACGTATGAAAAAAGGACAGAGCTAGGAGGTAGTTTCTAATACACCTTATTAGAGAATTGGCAGCAACTGAAATAAGACAAACATTGGAGCACCCGTAGAAAAGAAGCAAGGCCATAACAGATGCATTAAACGCAAGAGGATTTCAACATATGATAGGATCTGTTGCAAGAATTCTGACAGAGGAGGATGAGGAAGAAGAGATTTATATGTGTCTCATGTACACGTGAGAAAGATGAGAAAGTAAATCGAACATGCGATGAGTACGGAGACTTTGTATGTAATGGTTACTTGATGCAAAAAATTGTTTGTAATAAATGTGTTGATTATTCTGTGATATAGGACTGTGAGCCACTGAAATGAACACCGGAGTGGGAAAAAAACTGTATCTCCTGCTTTAATTATTCTATAAATTTTCTCATGATTTAAGTGTGGGGCTAAATATATCTAGACTTCATCTAATAAATAAGTAATTTGTATATCGAATTCTTGATTTTTTTTTGTTAAAGTAAACAAACGAAATAACAAGAAAATGAAAAACAATTGAATGAATATAAAATAATAAATACGCTCATTTTAAGAGTGTAATACGTATTTCCGGAGTGACCCGTTACTTCAGACAGAGTTTGCATGACTATGGAAGAAACAGGCTAAAAGGTATAAAAATCCAGCCTGTTGGTCATCAAGAACCCATTCTGTTGTGCTACCAATGTACCCGTGTTACGAAAACCATGGGGAATGACAGTCCATGGAACTTCTGCGAAACCAAAACATGGCTAAACGAAGATGGCCATCCTGCTACCTGCTTACTAACTTCAATATGGAGATGCAGTTAACCTGATGCAAACCAAAGCCGTGGGCTTCCATTGCTGCATACTGCGTCATTGCACATGGACAAGACTGGTGGGCGGCCAGCCCTTCTACAGTACAGCTGAATGCGGATGAC
This sequence comes from Schistocerca americana, assembly GCF_021461395.2. Taxonomy (NCBI): domain Eukaryota; kingdom Metazoa; phylum Arthropoda; class Insecta; order Orthoptera; family Acrididae; genus Schistocerca; species Schistocerca americana. The sequence goes on from NC_060119.1 coordinate 824,207,470, forward strand.
CTGTAAGCAGGCATTTGACCTGGCGTGGAGCGTCTGTGCGGACTGCTAGCAGACTAGTGAGCATCTACGATGCTGCAATGGCTTTGTTATTCCGAATTACGATGCAATGTTTCTTCTGACATGCATGCATGTCCGCAGGAGCAGTCGTCTAATGCTGTATTTTTTTCCTTAATGGTAGATAAGAGTCTAGTCTTAACGACAGCTGACGTCCTGGACCTTAGTCGGTGGTTTCCACCTGAGCGCCCAGCTAGAGTGGAACATGTGGGTAGACGGCGCCTTCTTGACGCCTCCGCTATCGCCAGCACGGCACGCGGCCGTGGCACTGGCCTGCGGGAGAGACGTCACGTCTAGCTGCCGACGCATCGGCAGTTCTTCACGGCATGCACCTATACGCTTGGCCACCGACGGCAGCTCTGTAGAGCTTATAACTCTGTACACACTGCACGTTAAATATATGTTATTTCAGATACCACTGTCTTACTGGCGTCTCCCGGCGTGGTCTGGAACATTCACCCGGACCCCATGCTGGATTTCTCTTCACAACGTGACCGCAGCTCTCTGGGTCGCAGCACTGCAAAATTGTGCGGCTAAATCGTCACCCAAAGAAGCACAGATCTGGCGCCTCCAATTCCATGGGAACAAAGATCAATTCAACTAACCCAGGAATTCCTGACAATGTGTGTCACTTAGTGAAATTACTTGTCTGAATTACAATAGAGAAATGCGATCTTAAAGCTAGAGATACCAGTGGAAGGGTGCTGAAATGCTAATTAACATTGTACATTACAGTAAGAAATGGGATGAGTAGATGACCCACAACCCTAATTAGAATAATTTCACATTTCAAGTAATGAGTGCAATATTGTTTTTTTTATCGCTATCACTCGAATATTTATTACATACACGTAAACGGCTTGTCGTTTTTGTAGGAAATGGTCTCCTCTTTCCATGTTTATGTATCTTTAATAAAATGTAAATTGTGGGCGAAATTATGAAAAATACTGATAAATTAAACTAGGTAAATTTGAATAGAAAATTTACGTTGTGGTGAGCACGATATGCGATTATGCTGTTCATGTATTCGTCTTGGTTAATTATTACTATAGACTTTAACTGAACACATGGTTAAATCGTCAGCCATTGGTTAATTACGTACATAAATAAACATGTAGGTTGGTTCAAATGGCTCTGAGCACTATGGGACTCAACTGCTGAGGTCATTAGTCCCCTAGAACCTAGACCTAGTTAAACCTAACTAAACTAAGGACATCACAAACATCCATGCCCGAGGCAGGATTCGAACCTGCGACCGTAGCGTAAACATGTAGGAAACTGGCAAGATGCATATTGTTAAGTGATTCTATGTGGACGGTAATCTCTTTTGTGGTTAAATTATTACAGCTGTTATTAAATATATTGTCAAAGTTCGTTACACATACTTCCTTGGCTCAGTAATAGAGTTAAATTTATCTTTTACGTAGTCTATCTTTGTATCGGCTGAATCGTCTCGCTCTATTCTCATAGTTAGTTACCATACTACGATCAAAATTGTGCGGTTTACTAAGCACATGTGCAGACTTTCACGAATTTTCCAGTTCATCGAGTGAGCTACTGCGGGTGACGTCGTGTCCAGGCTAGCACGGCTGACAGACCGCGTGCGCTGAGCGGCATCTACCAGGCGGGGGTCTACGTCGCTGCGACACTCCTGCCATACGTTGAACCGCTTTTAACCAAAAAGACGAACCGCCTCTGGTCTTTCTACTGTCCGTCGTGATAAATATAAGAAATGTGATGTACAGGTACGGACAGACAAATGATGAAAATTTCAGAATAACTGGATGATTTATCCAAGAGAAAGAGCATCATAAATTGAGCAAGTGAGTGATGTGTTGGTCCACTTCTGGCATTTACGCAAGCATGGCACTGATTCATAGATTTGTCGGATGCCCCTTCAGGTATATCGTGCCAAACTCTGCCCTTTCCGCGTGTTGTATCGTCAATAACTGGAGATGAGAGGAGGGCACCGCAAATAACACACCAATCGTTCTCAGATGGTCAGAGATCCGGCGACTTTGTTGGACAAGATAGGGTTTGGAAAACACAACTAGCAGTTGAAACTATTGCCGCGCCCTAGCGGGCATTATCTTGCTTAATTTTGAACCCAGGATGCCCTGCCATGTAGGCCAACGAAACGGAACGTCGACGTTTTTTTTTTTTGGTCATCAGTCTACTGACTGGTTTGATGCGTCCCGCCACGAATTCCTTTCCTGTGCTAACCTCTTCACCTCCGAGTAGCAACCTACATCCTCAATTATTTGCTTGACGTATTCCAATCTCTGTCCTCCTCTACAGTTTTTGCCCTCTACAGCTCCCTCTAGTACCATGGAAGTCATTCCCTCACGTCTTAGCAGATGTCCTATCATCCTGTCCCTTCTGATTATAAGTGTTTTCCACATATTCCTTTCCTCTCCGATTCTGCGTAGAACCTCCTCATTCCTTACCTTATCAGTCCATCTAATTTTCAACATTCGTCTATGGCACCACATCTCAAATGCTTCGATTCTCTTCTGTTCCGGTTTTCCCACAGTCCATGTTTCACTACCATACAATGCTGTACTCCAGACGTACATCCTCAGAAATTTCTTCCTCAAATTAAGGCCGGTATTTGATATTAGTAGACTTCTCTTGGCCAGAAATGCCTTTTTTGCCATAGCGAGTCTGCTTTTGATGTCCTCCTTGCTCCGTCCGTCATTGGTTATTTTACAGCCTAGGTAGCAGAATTCCTTAACTTCATTGACTTCGTGACCATCAATCCTGATGTTAAGTTTTTCGCTGTTCTCATTTCTACTACTTCTCATTACCTTCGTCTTTCTCCGATTTACTCTCAAACCATACTGTGTACTCATTAGATTGTTCATTCCGTTCAGCAGATCATTTAATTCTTCTTCACTTTCACTCAGGATAGCAATGTCATCAGCGAATCGTATCATTGATATCCTTTCACCTTGTATTATAATTCCACTCCTGAACCTTTCTTTTATTTCCATCATGGTTTCCTCGACGTACAGATTGAAGAGTAGGAGCGAAAGGCTACAGCCTTGTCTTACACCCTTCTTATTACGAGCACTTCGTTCTTGATCGTCCACTCTTATTATTCCCTCTTGGTTGTTGTACATATTGTATATGACCCGTCTTTCCCTATAGCTTACACCTACTTTTTCCAGAATCTCGAACAGCTTGCACCATTTTATATTGTCGAACGCTTTTTCCAGTTCGACAAATCCTATGAAAGTGTCTTGATTTTTCTTTAGCCTTGCTTCCATTATTAACCGTAACGTCAGAATTGCCTCTCTCGTCCCTTTACTTTTCCTAAAGCCAAACTGATCGTCACCTAGCGCATTCTCAATTTTCTTTTCCATTCTTCTGTATGTTATTCTTGTAAGCAGCTTCGATGCATGAGATGTTAAGCTGATTGTGCGATATTTCTCGCACTTGTTAGCCCCTGCCGTCTTCGGAATTGTGTGGATGATGCTTTTCCGAAAGTCAGATGGTATATCGCCAGACTCATATATTCTACACACAAACGTGAATAGTCCTTTTGTTGCCACTTCCCCCAATGATTTTAGAAAATCTGATGGAATGTTATTTATCCCTTCTGCCTTATTTGACCGAAGTCCTCCAAAGCTCTTTTAAATACCGATTCTAATACTGGATCCCCTATCTCTTCTAAATCGACTCCTGTTTCTTCTTCTATCACATCGGACAAATCTTCACCCTCATAGAGGCTTTCAATGTATTCTTTCCACCTATCTGCTCTCTCCTCTGCATTTAACAGTGGAATTCCCGTTGCACTCTTAATGTTACCACCGTTGCTTTTAATGTAACCAAAGGTTGTTTTGACTTTCCTGTATGCTGAGTCTGTCCTTCCGACAATCATATCTTTTTCGATGTCTTCACATTTTTCCTGCAGTCATTTCGTCTTAGCTTCCCTGCACTTCCTATTTATTTCATTCCTCAGCGACTTGTATTTCTGTATTCCTGATTTTCCCGGAACATGTTAGTACTTCCTCCTTTCATCTATCAACTGAAGTATTTCTTCTGTTACCCATGGTTTCTTCGCAGCTACCTTCTTTGTACCTATGTTTTGCTTCCCAACTTCTGTGATGGCCCTTTTTAGAGATGTCCATTCCTCTTCAACTGTACTGCCTACGTCGACGTCCCGCTGTGCTGTAAGGAGGCTGGTAAGCAAGGGTCTTCTGCTATGAAAAGAAATTGCATCCGAAACAGTCACTCCTCGCTGTCGGGATGTATGGGGGAACCACCTCGTGTTGGTATCCACCGTTGTACGGGGCGTTTCCAGACGCTTGTTCGTCCTGGAATTTCATTATGAAGTAGAATTTTTTTCAGTGATGTGTCTCGCTTTGATTTGAGCCTTGATGATGAGTGGAGACGTGTTTGGAGACTTCCCAGAGAGCGTTGGAATACCAGTATGGTTGTCGCGTGCCATACGGTCCAAAAACCAGGAGTGATGGTTTGAGGTGTCATTTCGTTTCATAGCAGGGCCCCTTTGCTTGCCATCACAGCGGTACATCGACGATATGATACGCTCTGTTTTCTTGCCCTTTATAGCATCATGGGCTTATAGTTCTGGAAGATAAAGCCCGCTCAAACACGACGAGAGTTTCTACTGCCTGTCTTCGTGCTTGTCAAGCCATGCTATGGCCAAACAATGTCGCCGGATACATCCCCAAATGAGATCGTTTGGAGCATTACGGGGAATGCCCTCCAACCATCCCGTGATTTTGACAATATAACGCGTCAGTAGGATAGAACTTGGCACAATCTGACAGCTATCAATGAATTCCAAGCTGGGTAACTGTTTGTGTAAGGACCACGGATGCACCAAGGCATTACTGACTTGCACAAAAAAATGGTTTAAATGGTTCTGAGCACTATGGGACTCACCATCTGAGGTCATCAGTCCCCTAGGAATTAGAACTACTTAAACCTAACTAATCTAAGGACATCACACACATCCATGCCCGAAGCAGGATTCGAACCTGCGACTGTAGCAGTCACGCGGTTCCGGATTGAAGTGCCTAGAACCGCACGGTCACCGCGCCTGGGTGACTTGCACAGTTTGTGAAGCTCTCGCTCTTAAATAAATTGTCAGTTTTTTCTGAAATTGTAATCATCTGTTTCTCTGCATATAAACATCACGTTTATCCGTTTTCTCTCCCAAGCATATTTATTTTTAATTTTCATTCTTTTTGTCTTAGAGTGTAACGACTACGTTATATGTGTGAAATACAGTCAAAACCTGCCAAATAATCACAACAAGTGACTACGAACCTCACAGTACCACAACCAGACTCCAAAGGGTGAGGCCACTATCGGCGCTTCCTGTCAGGCCGCTAGTCACGCCCTCTGGTGAAAGATGAATAGAGCGTGGTACGACCTATCAATTCGTAGGACGTCTCAGAATTATCTGTAATTATATTGCTGACACTGTTCGGAAACCTCCACTAAAAATCTGCCGTGACTTCATCAGGCCGTAGTGATTTATTACGCAGTGCGAATCTCAAGACCTTCCAGTTATTCGTATGTAAAGAAGACAGTATCTTCCTGATTGTGTTGAACAGATACGGTATTTATTGTTGGTAGGCTGGAAGTCCACGTTCATTTTCAGCAATTACGGATTTCTATAAATTGAATCTCTCGCCAAGTTTACGTTTTTAATAGTGTCTATGAGGAAGAATGAACGTATCAATCTACATTTTTCGATATGCCAAGAAATTTCAATTCTTCGTCCCATAAGGTATGGCAGCAGCTGTAAGAGAGTGGTAAGGTGACAGGATAACTTGTTTCACACATCCTTTAAAACAAAACCATTAACGAACAATTCTAACTCATATATATATATATATATATATATATATATATATATATATATATATATATATGTAACAAATTTATGAAAGCACTTGAAAACCATGAGAAATTATATATATATATATATATATGTATATATATATATGTAACAAATTTATGAAAGCACTTGAAAACCATGAGAAATTATAGCGGGACCCCCTTATCACAAGTTTTGTACTCTTTGCTTTAGTGAAAACTACGAGTATTACATTCATACCTATAGAATACATGAGATTAAAAATGTTACGAAGCGCACCAGTTTAAAACACATTCATTCCCTTAACTTATGAATGTGTAATCAAACAATATTGGATTTTTCGTCTGTTTAGACACACCATATTACACTAGAGACAGCTAACAGTTCTTGCACCGAGGGATTATCACTTATAAGTCTTTCAGTGTCTCATAATTTGATTCCCTGTTTACAATCGTATTGACTTGGAACAGTTTTAGAGAGCCAAGAACATTACTTGCAGGAAAAGTTGTGGATCGGATTTCTAAACTCGGAGGTCTATCACTATCCTCAAGTACCTCTTACACCGGTCTCCCATTCCGCTCAAGCTACATGACGAACAATGAACATCGCGTGGTACTACGGCCAAAATTATGGAGTTACTTAAAAGCTATTAAGAGATGATTGAGAAGGCAGTTCTCATTGAAGACGATTACGTAAAACTAAAACGTTTCCAGAACAATTGGCTACAAAAAGCTGTGTTTTCGTTGTACAAGTTTTCGTTCTGTGCAATATTCGCAGTGAAGTTTGATGTTAGGGATATTAGATTGTTTACGCGGGTATTTGTTTCCTGCTGTGTGGTGTTTCACTGAAGTAAAGCGACGTCAGAGAGGGTAGCAGAGATGTTTAACTAGCTGCTGTTGCGTCCCAGTAGACGGCAAGCGCGCGCTTTCGCAGCAGATGCTGTCCACAGCAACCTGCAGCTGTCGTGCTGTTTGCGGCGTAAATGCGATGAGGCGCGGACAGCAACCCTGCTGCAGCCAGAACCCGTCCGTGCTTGTAGGCTCTGGGAGGGCCCTCACCCTCAGCATTGAGTGATCAGTTTGTTAACTCCAGCCGTGTACAACGTAGGTACGTGTTGTTTCATTCTCCAGCACTGTCATACACCGTTTCTCTAAAATTTTATCCTGTGTGTACTTTCCTGAAACATCTAAGGAAGAAACACAAAACAAAAGCTGTGTACAGAATACACATGCTCAGTAAATGTTATTAACTAACAAGTCGTTGAAAGTTTAAGACTAGTGAGTTGCTTCCCCTATAGTTGTAGTACGCAATGGTAAAATCGGAGGCTGGCCAGAAGGTACAGAGGATACAATCATTTGATTGAAGTTGGAAGAGAAGAGTATAATTTGCTGGTTTGGAGGCGATGAGTGCTAGTCCAGCCACCTGTTCACAAAGGACTTTCTTCCGAAATGTAGAATCATCCCTTTACATATAGTGCCTTGAGTGTATATACAGGGTGGTCCATTGATCGTGACCGGGCCAAATATCTCACGAAATAAGCGTCAATCGAAAAAACTACAAAGAACGAAACTTAGGAGGAATCCAGATGGCGCTATGGCTGGCCCGCTAGATGGCACTGCCATAGGTCAAACAGATGTTGTTGTTGTGGTCTTCAGTCCTGAGCTCTCCATGCTACTCTACCCTGTGCAAGGTTCTTCATCTCCCAGTACCTACTGCAGCCTACATCCTTCTGAATCTGCTTAGTGTATTCATCTCTCGGTCTCCCTCTACGATTTTTACCCTCCACGCTGCCCTCCAATACTAAATTGGTGATCCCTTGATGTCTCAGAACATGTCCTATCAACCGATCCCTTCTTCTAGTCAAGTTGCGCCACAAGCTCCTCTTCTCCCCAATTCTATTCAATAACTCCTCATTAGTTATGTGGTCTATCCATCTAATCTTCAGCATTCTTCTGTAGCACCACATTTCGAAAGCTTCTATTCTCTTCTTGTCTAAACTATTTATCGTCCACGTTTCACTTCCATACATGGCTACACTCATACAAATAGTTTCAGAAACGACTTCCTGACACTTAAATCTACACTCGATGTTAACAAATTTTTCCTCCTCTTCAGAAACGCTTTCCTTGCCATTTCCAGCCTACATTTGATATCCTCTCAGTTATTTTGCTCCCCAAATAGCAAAACTCCTTTACTACTTTAAGTGTCTCATTTCCTAATCTAATTCCCTCAGCATCATCCGACTTAATTCGACTACATTCCATTATCCTAGTTTTCCTTTTGTTGAAGTTCATCTTATACCCTCCTTTCAAGACACTGTCCATTCCATGCAACTGCTCTTCCAAGTCCTTTGCTGTCTCTGACAGAATTACAATGTCATCGGCGAACCTCAAAGTTTTTATTTCTTCTCCATGGATTTTAATTCCTACTCCGAACTTTTCTTTTGTTTCCTTTATTGCTTGCTCAATATACAGATTGAATAACATCGGGGATAGGCTACAACCCTGTCTCACTCCCTTCCCAACCACTGCTACCCTTTCATACCCCTCGACTCTTATAACTGCCATCTGCTTTCTGTACAAATTGTAAATAGCCTTTCGCTCCCTATATTTTACCCCTGTCACCTTCAGAATATGAAAGAGAGTACTCCAATCAACATTGTCAAAAGCTTTCTCTAAGTCTACAAATGCTAGAAACGTAGGTTTGCCTTTCCTTAATCTTTCTTCTAAGATATGTTGTAGGGTCAGTATTGTCTCACGTGTTCCAACATTTCTACGGAATCCAAACTGATCTTCCCCGAGGTCGGCTTCTATCAGTTTTTCCATTCGTCTGTAAAGAATTCGCGTTAGTATGTTGCAGCTGTGACTTATTAAACTGATAGTTCTGTAATTTTCACATCTGTCAACACCTGCTCTCTTTGGTATTGGAATTATCATACTCTTCTTGAAGTCTGAGGGTATTTCGCCTGTCTCATACATCTTGCTCACCAGTTGGTAGAGTTTCGTCAGGACTGGCTCTCCCAGGGCTGTCAGTAGTTATAATGGAATGTTGTCTACTCCGGCGGCCTTGTTTCAACTCAGGTCTTTCAGTGCTCTGTCAAACTCTTCACGCAATATCATATCTCCCATTTCATCTTCATCTACATCCTCTTCCATTTCCATAATATTGTCCTCAAGTACATCGCCCAAACAGGTATAAACTGCGTTTTTTAATAATAGGAACCCCCATTTTTATTACATATTCGTGTAGTACGTAAAGAAATATGAATGTTTTAGTTGGACCACTTTTTTCGCTTTGTGATAGATGGCGCTGCCATAGGTCAAACAGATATAAACTGCGTTTTTATAATAATAGGAACCCCCATTTGTATTACATATTTGTGTAGCACGTAAAGAAATATGAATGTTTTAGTTGGACCACTTATTTCGCTTTGTGAAAGATGGTGCTGTAATAGACACAAACATATGGCTCACAATTTTAGACGAACAGTTGGTAACAGGTAGGTTTTTTAAATTAAAATGCAGAACGTAGGTACGTTTGAACATTTTATTTCGGTTGTTCCAATGTGATACATGTACGTTTGTGAACTTACAATTTCTGAGAACGCATGCTGTTAAAGCGTGATTACCTGTATATACCACATTGATGCAATAAATGCTCAAAATGATGTCCGTCAACCTCTATCCATTTGGCAATATGTGTAACGACATTCCTCTCAACAGCGAGTAGATCACCCTCCGTAATGTTTGCACATGCATTGACAATGCGCTGACGCATGTTGTCAGGCGTTGTCGGTGGATCACGATAGCAAATACCCTTCGACTCTCCCTTCAGAAAGAAATCCTGGGACGTCAGATCCGGTGAACGTGCGGGCCATGGTATGGTGCTTCGATGGCCAATCCACCTTCATGAAATATGCTATTCAATACCGCTTCAACCGCACGCGAGCTATGTGCCGGACATCCATCATGTTGGAAGTACATCGCCATTCTGTGAAACATCTTGTAGTAACATCACTAGAACATTACGTAGGAAATCAGCATACATTGCACCATTTTGATTGCCATCGATAAAATGGGGGCGAATTATCGTTCCTCCCATATTGCCGCACCATTCATTAACACGCTAAGGTAACTGATGTTCCGCTTGTCGCAGCCATCGTGGATTTTCCGTTGCCCAATAGCGCATATTATGCTGGTTTACGTTACCGCTGTTAGTGAATGTCGCTTCGTCGCTAAATAGAACGCGTGAAAAAAATCTGTCATCGTCCCGTAATTTCTCTTGTGCCCAGTGGCACAACTGTACACGTCGTTCAAAGTCGTCGCCATGCAATTCCTGGTGCACAAAAATACGGTACGGGTGCAATCGATGTTGATGTAGTATTCTCAACCCTTACGTTTTTGAGATTACCGATTCTCGCGCAATTTGTCTGCTACTGATGTGCGGATTAGCCGCGGCAGCAGCTAAAACACCTACTTGGGCATCATCATTTTTTGCAGGTCGTGATTGACGTTTCACATGTGGCAGAACACTTCCTGTTTCCTTAAATAACGTAACTATCCGGCGAACGGTCCGGACAGTTGGATGATGTCGTCCAGGATACCGAGCAGCATACATAGCACACGGGCGTTGGCCATTTTGATCACAATAGCCATACATCAACACGATATCGACCTTTTCCGCAATTGGTAAACGGTCCATTTTAACACGGGTAATATATCACGAAGCAAATACCGTTCGCATTGGTGGAATATTCCGTGATACCACGTACTTACACGTTTGTGACTAATACAGCGCCATCTATCAAAAAGCGAAAAAAGTGGTCCAACTAAAACATTCATATTGCTTTACGTACTACGCGAATATGTAATTAAAAGTGGGTGTTCCTATTTAAAAAAACGCAGTTGATATCCGTTTGACCTATGGCAGCGCCATCTAGATGGCCAACCATAGCGCCAGCTGGTTTCCCCCTTCAAGCTAGACGAGTTTCGTTGTTTTTAGTTTTTTCGTTCGATTCTTATTTCGGGAGATACACTCCTGGAAATTGAAATAAGAACACCGTGAATTCATTGTCCCAGGAAGGGGAAACTTTATTGACACATTCCTGGGGTCAGATACATCACATGATCACACTGACAGAACCACAGGCACATAGACTCAGGCAACAGAGCTTGCACAATGTCGGCACTAGTACAGTGTATATCCACCTTTCGCAGCAATGCAGGCTGCTATTCTCCCATGGAGACGATCGTAGAGATGCTGGATGTAGTCCTGTGGAACGGCTTGCCATGACATTTCCACCTGACGCCTCAGTTGGACCAGCGTTCGTGCTGGACGTGCAGACCGCGTGAGACGACGCTTCATCCAGTCCCAAACATGCTCAATGGGGGACAGATCCGGAGATCTTGCTGGCCAGGGTAGTTGACTTACACCTTCTAGAGCACGTTGGGTGGCACGGGATACATGCGGACGTGCATTGTCCTGTTGGAACAGCAAGTTCCCTTGCCGGTCTAGGAATGGTAGAACGATGGGTTCGATGACGGTTTGGATGTACCGTGCACTATTCAGTGTCCCCTAGACGATCACCAGTGGTGTACGGCCAGTGTAGGAGATCGCTCCCCACACCATGATGCCGGGTGTTGGCCCTGTGTGCCTCGGTCGTATGCAGCCCTGATTGTGGCGCTCACCTGCACGGCGCCAAACACGCATACGACCATCATTGGCACCAAGGCAGAAGCGACTCTCATCGCTGAAGACGACACGTCTCCATTCGTCCCTCCGTTCACGCCTGTCGCGACACCACTGGAGGCGAGCTGCACGATGTTGGGGCGTGAGCGGAAGACGGCCTAACGGTGTGCGGGACCGTAGCCCAGCTTCATGAAGACGGTTGCGAATGGTCCTCGCCGATACCCCAGGAGCAACAGTGTCCCTAATTTGCTGGGAAGTGGCGGTGCGGTCCCCTACGGCACTGCGTAGGATCCTACGGTCTTGGCGTGCATTCGTGCGACGCTGCGGTCCGGTCCCAGGTCGGCGGGCACGTGCACCTTCCGCCGACCACTGGCGACAACATCGATGTACTGTGGAGACCTCACGCCCCACGTGTTGAGCAATTCGGCGGTACGTCCACCCGGCCTCCCGCATGCCCACTATACGCCCTCGCTCAAAGTCCGTCAACTGCACATACGGTTCACGTCCACGCTGTCGCGGCATGCTACCAGTGTTAAAGACTGCGATGGAGCTCCATATGCCACGGCAAACTGGCTGACACTGACGGCGGCGGTGCACAAATGCTGCGCAGCTAGCGCCATTCGACGGCCAACACCGCAGTTCCTGGTGAGTCCGCTGTGCCGTGCGTGTGATCATTGCTTGTACAGCCCTCTCGCAGTGTCCGGAGCAAGTATGGTGGGTCTGACACAACGGTGTCCATGTGTTCTTTTTTCCATTTCCAGGAGTGTATTTGGCCCGGTCACAATGAATGGACCACCCTGTATATGTACAAAGATCCGTCCTACTAACTTGGTCATAACCCTGCCATCTGGGAGTAATATGTCCTGAATTTCGTAAATATTAGTCACAAGCACTGATAATTAATTGTGATACTGTTTGTTATAACCAAAAAACGAAAAAGGAAATGCAGCAATCAGATCCTCACGGCTACAAAATAGTCTACCAACCTCCCTATCATCCTCAGTTATTCATTATCGGATGCAGTTCAGAAGGGCCTGAGGTCAGGACAGAGCACTCTCGCCCGTCGTCGACGTTCCGACTTGGAAACCGCTACTTCCCTAAGGTAGCTCGTCAGTTGGCAACACGAGGCTGAGTGCACCTTTGTACAACCATCGCACCAAGAAATAATCCGTGTCAGGACTGTAAATCGAAACAGGGACCCGCAGATGAGGGTCTGTCGCTTTGACCACTCATCAGCGGAGGTGGACAAACCATAAACGTATTTTCTAGTCTTTCATCCTTCGATTTTGAACAAAGCAGTTTGGATGTGATTGGTGTGAAGAATCGAAATCTTCGGTCATTTTCCTCTTGAAGATGTGTTGCTTACAAAGGAATCTCCTCATTCCAGTCAGAATCAGTGGTTATGTGGCCCTGTGGATAGCCCATCAAAAGCTGAACACGGATGAAGCATGAAAACAGGAAGGAGGTGTACCAAACTGTGAAAAAAGAAGCGGAATGGGAAGTCAGCGACCCAAGCTCAAGATTTGTAACATAGAGCGAACCACGCGAATCGCGCCGTCGTGGTTGTGTGGTCACAGTGTTGTACTGCAAAGTGAGAGACCCGTATTCAGATCTCCCTCGTGCTCCAATTTTTTTTGCCACAAAATTATGAGCTTCCGTCTTTGAGGCCTCTGCTCTGGTTCTGTAGTCCTGGCAGCTATCATGCTGTACACTGCTTACAGAGTATGCATCATGTTGTAAGTAAATGTAATGAGTAGTGAGAGTAGGCGAGATGCTGCAAAGACCTCTCACAGAAATGAAAACCACAAATAAATGGGTGTGAACTATGTTACAACAAAGGAATAGTCGAAGCTTCCAAGGCGGAGAGCAAGAGTCATAAAATGTGGTATTGGTGTACAACAAAACGGTTCAAACGGCTCTGAGCACTATGCAACTTAACTTCTGAGGTCATCAGTCGCCTAGAACTTAGAACTACTTAAACCTTTCTAACATAAGGACACCACACACATCCATGCCCGAGGTAGGATTCGAAACTGCGACCGTAGCGGTCGCGCGGTTCTAGACTGAAGCGCCTAGAACCGCTCGGCCACATGGTCCAGCTGTGTACAACAAATAGGACGTACTTACATCTGGAGGTCCCTTACTTACACCTCAATGTTGCAAACGGACATTACGCCACGACACAGACATGTCAATGAGCAGATGGACAGCTGAAAATTTTGTAAAAAGAAGATATGGGGCCTGCGGAAGATTTGAACGCGGATCTCCTTCACGGTCTAACACAATGACTACATAAAAACGACGCTGTGGCGATTGACTTTCGTTCGATGTTGCAGATCTTGAATTTGGACCGTTCACTGTTTCGATTTTGTCGTTTTTCACAGTTCGGCACAACTTCTCCCTGTTTTCATGCCTGATTTGTGTTCAGTTTTTTCCGGGCTACCAACTGGGATAACTTGCCACTAAATCTGATGGGAGTGAAATGTGGAGTTTGCCTTGCTAGAAACAGGAATAATTTGCGCAGTCAAATCGAAATTTTATTTTAAAATATTCAAAGTATGCTATTCTGGTTGGAATTTAGGATAGTTCTTGAATTACAAATTAATTGAACTCCAAAGGAACCATGACGATAAATTAAAACCAATTACAGTTGGCCCGGAAACTAGTAACCGGTGTCACTTACGATGCTCCACGTGCACATGTAAGAGAATAGATGAATAAAAAGAGCCATCTGCCACTCCTCTTTATAGCCATGTGTTCAATACAAATGATTTTGCAATTTTAAGTTTAATACCTCTGATAATAGAACTTGATACACAACTGTGAAGTTCATAATCAGTCGTCTTCTTGTCCACAGTGGTGAAGCACAAACACACTGCTATGTAGAAGACCACAGCAATATATCTAATGTATCTAATACTCAGTGTTTAACGAAAAGGTATGTAACAGCTCAGTTTGCTCCCTCCCTAATATTTTTGCTTTCTCAAATAACAACGTACGGACCACAGTGGGAAACAATTTGCATCGGTCCACAAGAATTTACTTACACCGAAATAAGAGTAAATTTGTATGACATGATTGGGTGAGAGTTGCTTAAGTCCTTTCGACTGGACGTCACTTTACCTGCTTGTGTACCCTTAACTTTCCTCAGTCATCCTACCAGAGAGACGAGGTTTACAGTTTAAAGTGGAACCAAACCACATATTTATCTTGACATATTTTCATATCATTATGAAGAGAAAGCTAGCGTAAAAGTTGACCTAAGAGTTTTGGTACCTGACTGAGATTTGACACTGCGACCTTAAAGTTTGTAGGCTGTATTGGTAGAGACTGGTGTTGAAACTCAGCAGTGTCATCTCCCACTTCGCATTGTTGTCCTCTAGTCTGTTCTGTAGAAGCCAGACCAGTTTCTCACTGAAGTTTCTAATTAAGTAGTATTTTGAACGATTTTTCTCTATGCTTCAGCCCACTGAGTGGACTAGAGTAAAAAGGATCGACAGCCACATGGGTTGTGTCATCTCTAAGCATCACACATTCACAAACCGCCAGTGCCTTAGGTACAAACTTGCGTTTTTTTTTCATGAGTTTGTGGAGGTGGTGTGTGAACATAGGCAACGACTTGTTCAGTCCCATGGCCAAATCCATTAAATTGGTTACATCAGGCGGTGGAACAGGAGCCATTAATTGTGCCGGCAGAATGAGAATTTCACCATACAAATTTTCTCCTGTTGACTCTTTTAAGTCTTCCTTGTAGGCCAATCGAGACCCTAGAGGGCAGTGCATCTGTCTACTTGTCGTTATGGCACATGTCGCTCTATTGTGTGGAATCAATACAAGGTCATTCCTCTAGGGATGGTAAGTCATTGACCTAAGGTATTGCACACTTCATTGTTTGCTCAGTTCAGAAAACAGCTGTGATTCGAATTAGCGCCCTTGGTCTATGTATGGTAAGGGCCACCAGACTATCAGTGTTATCCACTTTGTAAAAATGCCTTAGCTGTATTTTCTGGTGTACTTTTTGTCGCTACCCAACAGGTGACGCAGTACGTTAATGATACGATGCAACGAACGCCGTTGGACTCAGTATGATGTCCCACAAGACCGAGATGTATATGTTGCAAACGTTCCTTTGGTATCATAATTAATGTTTCAGGAACACGTGATAGCCGACCTCGCTGCGGTGGCATCTGATGCATGTTTGCGTCCATATTCTGCAGACTATCTATAGGTTAGGTTAGAACAAACGTTCTGTGAGCAATGTGGAGGGTGAACATACTCTATAGTGAGACATAGTGTGGATACTGTCAAAAATTACTTTGCAGAATTTCTGTGAAACAAATACGTTTAACCTATGTTGGAAGACATAGTATCATAACTGCTTATATGTCCCCGGGATCGTTGTCCATTCTAGTTTCACTGTTGTGGTGTTCCCTTGAAAAAGTGACTGATCTGTGGGTCCAACTGCTGTGCCTCAGGTAGCTCACCATATCCTGTATGGACAGTCATTGCAGTGATACGTGAGAGGAAGTCAGTGACTATGTTGTCAACTCCTGTGAGGTATCATATGTCTGTTGTGAACTGACCAAGGAAACGGAAGTTGCGAGGTTTACAGTATCTTCTTGGGTCTAGGATTTAGTGCACCAAGGCGCATGATCCATGAAAAAAGAGATAAATCTTCCTTCTATTTTTTGCAAAAGTGTTGGACTGCCTCATAAAATGCCAACAACTCCTTGCCTTTGGCAGACCATTGGCACTGAGATGCTATTGAGTTTCAGCCAGAAGAACTCGAATGACTCTTGCTGACTGGCTATCATCTGCTGTTTGGCCACACCAGTGGTAGTGGTTGGCGTCAGTTGTAATAAACTACGGTGCCAGAAGTATTGGATGTGTGAAGGTAACAGCACAGTATAGCATATTTTATCGAATGTAGTTCAATTTTTTATTTTATTTATTTATTTATTTATTGTTCCGTGGGACCACATTTAGGAGAAGTCTCCATGGTCATGGAACGAGTCAATACATGAAATTATAACACGATTGTAGAAACAGATAAAATGGAATATAAGAAACATATTCAGGCGACAAGTCGTTAGTTTAAATAAAGAAAATCAAGAATGTAACACTGGAATTTGCTTAATTTTTTATCTCTTCCAGGAGCTCCTCGACAGAATAGAAGGAGTGAGCCATGAGGAAACTCTTCAGTTTAGACTTAAAAGTGTTTGGGCTACTGCTAAGATTTTTGAGTTCTTGTGGTAGCTTATTGAAAATGGATGCAGCAGAATACTGCACTCCTTTCTGCACAAGAGACAAGGAAGTGCATTCCACATGCAGATTTGATTTCTGCCTAGTATTAACTGAGTGAAAGCTGCTAACTCTTGGGAATAAGCTAATATTGCTAACAACAAACGACATTAAAGAAAATACATACTGTGAGGACAATGTCAAAATTCCCAGACTATTGAATAGGGGTCGACAAGAGGTTTTCGAAATTACACCATACATAGCTCGAACAGCCCGTTTTTGAGCCAAAAATACCCTTTTTGAATCAGAAGAATTGCCCGAAAAAATAATACCATATGACATAAGCGTATGAAAATATGCGAAGTATACTACTTTTCGTGTTGAAATGTCACTTATTTCAGATACTGTTCTAATGGTAAATAAAGCGGCATTTAGTTTCTGAACAAGATCCTGAACATGGGCTTTCCACAACAGCTTACTATCTATCCGTACGCCTAGGAACTTGAACTGTTCCGTCTCGCTTATAACATGCCCATTCTGTCTGATTAAAATGTCAGTTCTTGTTGAATTGTGGGTTAGAAACTTTAAAAACTGAGTCTTACTGTGATTTAGCATCAAATTATTTTCCACAAGCCACAAACTTATATCATGAACTACATTATTTGATAATGTTTCAATATTACACACAAGATCCTTCACTACCAAGGTGGTGTCATCAGCAAACAGAAATATTTTTGAATCACC
The DNA here is from genome assembly GCF_021461395.2 of Schistocerca americana. Taxonomy (NCBI): domain Eukaryota; kingdom Metazoa; phylum Arthropoda; class Insecta; order Orthoptera; family Acrididae; genus Schistocerca; species Schistocerca americana. The sequence continues at coordinate 824,225,051 of NC_060119.1, forward strand.
TGTAATACTAGAAGGCATATCATTTACATAAATAAGGAACAGCAGTGGCCCCAGCACCGACCCTTGGGGAACGCCCCATTTAACAGTGCCCCATTGGGACTGAACATCATTACCACTCTCAATATTGCGGAGGATTACCTTCTGCTTTCTGTTCTTAAAGTAGGAGGCGAACCAATTGTAAGCTACTCCCCTTACTCCATAATGTTCCAACTTCTGCAGTAATATTTTGTGGTCAACACAGTCAAAAGCCTTCGTTAAATCAAAGAAAACACCTAACGTTCGCAACCTTTTATTTAATCCGTCCAAAACCTCGCAGAGAAAAGAGACTATAGCATTTTCAGTTGTTAAGCCATTTCTAAAACCAAACTGTACATTTGACAGCAAATTATGCGAATTAAAACGCTGCAGTAACCTTGTATATACAACCCTCTCGATAACTTTAGCAAACACCGATGGCATAGAAATAGGTCTATAATTGTCAACATTATCCCTGTCTCCCTTTTCATAAAGTGGCTTCACTACCGAGTACTTTAATCGGTCAGGAAACCGACCACTCCTAAAGGAAAAATTACAGATATGGCTAAGTACTGAGCTAACATATGTGGAACAATACTTCAGTATTCTGCTAGATACCCCGTCATATCCATGAGAGTTCTTGGTCTTTAGTGATTTAATTATTAACTCAATCTCCCTCTTGTCAGTATCATGGAGGAGCATTTCAGGTAACAGTCTCGGAACACTTTTTTCTAAGAGCGCTATATGATTCCCTGTTGGGACTAGGTTTCTATTTAGTTCACCTGCTATATTCAGAAAGTGATTATTAAGTACTGTACATATATGCGACTTATCAGTAACACGGACATCCCCACTACGCACTGATTCTATATTCTCGACCTGTCTCTGCAGACCAGCCACTTCCTTTACGACTGACCATATGGTTTTAATTTTATCCTGAGACTTAGCTATTCTATCTGCATGCCACATACTTTTTGCCTTCCTAATAACTTTTTTAAGCACCTTACAATACTGTTTGTAATGGGCTGCTGCATTTACATTTTGACTGTTTCTAACGTTTTGATATAACTGCCACTTTGTTCTACAAGATATTCTTATCCCTTTAGTCAGCCACCCAGGCTGCCTGTTTGTGCTAATACCCTGTTTTGAACGTTCTAACGGAAAGCAACTTTCAAAGAGCACGAGAAAAGTCTTGAGGAAAGCATTATATATATCGTCTACTGTATCAGCACTATAAACATCTTGCCACTCTTGTTCCTTGATAAGGTTTACAAAAGTCTGTACAGCAACTGGATCAGCTTTCCTAAAAAGTTGGTAACTATATTTAACATGTGTTGCAGCACAAAAATCTTTTAGACTTAAAATTTGTGCATCATGATCTGAAAGGCCATTCACCTTTTTGCTGACAGAATGCCCTTCTAATAATGACGAATGAACAAAAATATTGTCTATGGTTGTTCTACTATTCCCTTGCACTCTCGTTGGAAAGAATACGGTTTGCATAAGATTATATGAGTTAAGGAGGTCTACCAGCATCCTTTTCCTTGCACAGTCACTTATACAATTAATATTGAAGTCACCACATATAACTAACTTTTTGTATTTCCTATAAAGGGAACCAAGAACCTCCTCTAGCTTTAGCAAAAATGTTGTGAAATCGGAGTCTGGGGATCTATAAATAACAACAGTAAGAAGTTTAGCGCCACTAAATTTAACCACACCTGCACAACATTCAAACACCTTTTCAGTGCAATGCTTTGAAACATCAATTGACTCAAATGGGATACCGTTTTTCACATACATGGCTACTCCCCCACACCGCAAAGAGCTCCTAGAAAGCTGCCAGCCAACCTGTATCCTGGTAAAGGAAGCCTCTGAATTATCTCCTTATTTAAGAAGTGTTCAGATATGCCAATAATTTCAGAATCAACATCTATAAGCAGTTCACTAACTTTATCTCTAATACCTTGTATATTTTGATGAAATATACTAATTCCCTCATTAATCGGATACCCAAGCTTTGTAGAAAGTGGTTTCTTTGTTAGAGAGACTTCCCTTAAGCAGGAATACCTATCAGCTGACTTCAATCTAAAAAAGGTACAGCGCTAACACCCACAACTACCGGAATTTTCCCATGAGTGATCCCACCACCCCCACCTATGCTGTCACCTATAAGTTTTGCCAACCTCCCCTTCCCATACCTGTTGAGGTGCAGGGCATGTCTAGTGAAACCCGTCCTACTGATAGACTCCACCGACACCACTGAAATGTGACTCATGCCTTCTGTCATCAGCGCACCCCCAAGTCTCATGTTAATACGCCTGACGGCTGTATTAAGATGAGGCCGATCGTGACGCTGAAACAGTTCCACGAAATGCACATTCGTGTTGCCAGTCTGAGTGGCTATCTTTTCCAGGTCACCATCTATGTCATACTCCCCATCCCTATCAATACTATTACCAGCCCCACCCACAATCACTACCTGATCCTCTTTAGTAAAATCCCTACATAACCCCCCTATGTTAAAAGTCACCTGAGCCAATCCTGCATTAGGCTTCACAATGCTGGTGACCTGGTACTCACTCCCCAAAACTTCCTGCAACTGCTGGCCTACACCTGTACCATGAGAACTACCTAACAGCAGAACCTTCTTCTTTCTCTTAGACTTTGCAACTGTCCTAGCCACCGTAACTGCTAAAGTCTGCTGCATACTTCCTACATCTACAGCTACTAGAGATTCCTCTCCACTAGACTCTGACAGTTGGTCACATCTATTACAAACACCATTAGTAAATCTGAAAATCTCCTTCTCCTAGCAGATCTCTTGCCAACAGCCAGCTCCCATTCCCCAACCCCCTTCTCCCTCCTCATCCTATCTAGCTCCTCCTGTGCGTTTTTCAACTGCACCTGAAGGGCACAGATCTTACGCTCCTGCTCCTCTATCAACTTACTCTTGCTACGTAACCTGCAGTTCCAGGAGAGGATCTCACCAGAATGCCCACTGGCTTCCCCACTGCATTCCCCCCAGTGAAAATACTTCGAACAAGTCTCACACCGCAATCCACTACTCACGAACCTACGGCAAAGCCCACACTTCTCACTCATGGTAAAATTTTACAATTATTGAAACAAGAAAACAACATTATCTAAGTTCCGCTACTACAATATGAAGATGTTAAAAACTGACTCCAATTATCACAAACTTGCTCTACAAGGGAAGTAACTACTATTATTGACAGTATTAATCAACAACAAATGAGAATATAACAAAATACTAACATAGAAAGAAAATCAAACGTCTAATGACAGTAACGAAACTGAAAGCAGTTCGCAAAAATTTCTTCTGAAGTTATTTCACCGGAAAACACCAAGAACACCGGTTGAAGACTACTAAAGTTCCTAAATAAACTACTATACACAAACAATTAATTAGTACTTAGCTTTCTATGCGCCGCTACAGCTGCAACTGGTCAGCGCGGAATGTAAACACGGGTAAGAGGTTAAGTTGCTCAATACGAAACACTCACAAATATCAGGTCACAACACAAGAAATGCAGAGGTGAATGAAGAAACCACTAATAAGTCACTTATATAGTAAATATTATCACAAAAACAGTTAAAATATATATCTGAAACCTAAAAATAGATGAAAACTTAGAGAGCGATCTCACACGCAGTCACGCGCTTATGACGTCAGCAGTGCAGTGCTTGCTCATCACAAGTATTCTCCCTGATAAGCTTTTGTTAAGGGTGCTTGTATTGCAGCTGTATGTATTAAAAGCTGATAAAACGATATTAAATGCTCAAAAAACGATATAGTTCGCGCTAAGCTGTCGTTTCGGGCATGTGCCTGATGAGGTCTGTTCACTCTTGTGTTGGTCTAACTCCTGTCCAAGGTCACTGAGTGGCACGGTAAGCTTACTTCTGGTCTGTATTTCTGGCACTTCTCTTGATTGTCGACGATCCTGAATTGCTCAAAAGTATCAAAGATTTCCTGGTGATGATCCTCACACTCTTCAAAAGACAGAATATGACGATTCCATTCTTGTAGGGAAAGTAGAACGGAGAGTTACTGAGAACTCTGCAAATGGAATGTCACATGTGTGGGTTGCATTCTTCAGTCCGAAAAACACGAATAAAAATTCATACAACCTAAATGGCATAATAATTTCTGTTTTCAATGTATCTTCAAGGGCCATAAGAATTTGTAAGTACACCTTCTGGCAGTCAATAACACTGAAATCTCACATACTGGCTAATGTGTTGGCTGAATTCTGAACGTTTTGTATTGTGTATTTATCAGAGGCCATATGGGCATTCAAAGCCTGCTAAACACTGCATAACCAATGGGAACCGCCTTTGTTTGGAACTAGATGAATGTGGGAAGCTCAAGAGCTGTCCAAATGTCGGATAAACCCCCAGGACAATAAATGTCGATGACTAACTTAGCAGTGCTTAGCTAGGCGGAAGCCATGTGAAAAACAGGAGATACCGGGGTAGTATTGATTTCATGAGGAGTGTTGCGTTTGACACTTCTCTTTGTTCAAGGATGGGCATTGAAGGACTAGGCACTGGTAGCACTGGGGAGTTGGAGTTCTGCGGTCATGCCAGCAGTGATGACCTGTATTGACCTGGAAAATTTCTCTTAAAGTTCAGGTGAAGGACACTGTGGTAAACTGAGAATCTATTCCTTGGTGACAACTTATGACTTAAGTTGACTGGTACATACTTGACTGTGTCGAATTGAATCATTGCATCATATTTTGGCGTTATTTTTGACCTCTGAATCTTCTGATATCTTGCTGTCTTCAGAACGGTGCTCATCTTCATACGTGTGTTTGTGAGGAAATAATGGTTTGTCTTCTTACGTAGGAGGAAACTTAGCTTCAAATGGTTCAAATGGCTCTGAGCACTATGGGACTTAACTTCTGAGGTCATCAGTCCGCTAGGACTAAGAACTACTTAAACCTAACTAACCTACGGACATAACACACATCCATGCCTGAGGCAGGATTCGAATCTGCGACCGCAGCGGTCGCGCCGTTCCAGACTGTAGCGCCTAGAACCACTCGGCCACTCCGGCCGGCACTTAGCTTCACTCTGTTGTAAGAATTTGAGCTAAAGTTGTTTGCTCACTCGTCTGGAATGCAGGTGCTCTTAAAATGTTCCATAATCCACATCACTTACTGGAGGTCCCACCTGGATTTAGGGAGGTAGTAAGGAGTGAGAGCACGATTCCTAAGAGTTCGAACTCTTGTCCTCGTTGGTTGTGAGCGTATCTGCCATGAGAAGCTCTTGACTGCGATTCTCATTAGCTGCTGTAGTCTGTCGTTTACACCTGGCGTCGCCATTGTGTCCCTCTGCATTTGGTTAGTGCTCGTCGGCAGCTCGTTGTCACAGCAGAGGACTTGAGGGGCACTGCCAGCATAATCGTTGATGTTTCCCTCACAGTGATGCCACTGTTGTTCGAAAGAAAGAATTCTATCAGCCATGTGCAATCAGTCTTCTCACGTATGACGTTAAGAAGAAATAGACGAAGCCCGTATTTTTGGAGGCAGTATACTTACCTATACACACTGAGGTGACCACAGTCATGGGACACCTCCAAATATAGTGTCGGAACTCCTTTTGTCCAGTGTAGTGTAGCAACTCTATTTGGCATCGGCTCGACAAGTCACTGGAAGATACTTTCAGAAATACTGAACCATGCTGCCTCTATAGCCATCCGCAATTACGAAATTTCTGCTAGTGAAAAATTTTTTGTACGAACTGATCTGTCGATTACGTCCCACAAATGTCCGATGGAATTCATGTCGGGCGATCTGGGTGGGCAAATCATTCGCCCGAATTGTCCATGACAATAGTGGCCCGGTGACGTGGTGCATTGTCATCCACGACAAGTGTATTGCTTTCTGGGAAGTGAGGTCCATGAATAGCCAAATGGACTTCAGGTAGCTGAACATAACCATTTCAAATCAATGATCAATTCACTGGATCCAGGGCATGCAGTCCATTGCCTGTTAACACAGCCTAAACTATTGTGGAACAACCATCAGCTTCCACAGTGCCTTGTTCATCACTTTGGTCCATGGCTTGTTGGAGTCTGTGGCACATTCCAATTGGAATATGGACTCATGTGACCAGGCCCCGGTTAATAGTCGCCTAGTGTCCAGTCGAAATAGTCACGTCCCCAGGAGAGGCGCTTCCGGCAATATCGTGCTGTTAGCGTAGGCACTCGCGTCGGTCGTCTGCTGCCACAGGCCATTATCGTCACATTTCGTCACACTGTCCTAACGGAGAGGTTAGTCGTACGTCGCACTATGATTTCTTCCTTTATTGCAAGCAGTGTTGCTTGGTTGTTAGCACTGATAACTCTACGCAAACGTCTCTACTCTCAGTCGCCAAGGAAAGTCGTCGCCTGAAATTTGATATTCTCGGCGCACTCGCGACATTGTGGATCTCGGAATATTGAATTCTCTAACGATATCCGAAATGGAACGTCCCATGTGTCTAGCTCCAACTACCACTTCGCGTTCAAAGTCTGTTTCCCGTCGTGTGACCATAACCACGCTGGAAATTTTTCCACACCAATCATCTCAGTACAAATAAAAGCTCCGCGAATGCTCTCCCCTTTATACCTTGTGTACGCGATATTATCGCCATCCGCATGAATGCGTATCGCTGTCCCATCACTTTATCCCCCCCAGTGCAGCCGAAGCCGTGCCTCGCATGAGTGGTGGATTTATTTACTCAAATAAATGTCTCCAAAATTGTAAGGATGTTCTGTGTTCTAGTTTTGCTGTTCAATCACCCACCGTATAAGTTGTTAAGGGGTTTGGGGTACGCGGTGTTGCCGAACAGCCTTTTTTACGGCAAATTTGTCAGTGACAGAAGGTGTTTGATTCACATCACTAATGAGGTGTGCATAGTCAACAACACGGTTCAGTAAACCAGAAAACTTCGAAGCGTCACCCACCACGTAGTGGATAACCAATATACACTCCTGGAAACTGAAATAAGAACACCGTGAATTCATTGTCCCAGGAAGGGGAAACTTTATTGACACATTCCTGGGGTCAGATACATCACATGATCACACTGACAGAACCACAGGCACATAGACACAGGCAACAGAGCATGCACAATGTCGGCACTAGTACAGTGTATATCCACCTTTCGCAGCAATGCAGGCTGCTATTCTCCCATGGAGACGATCGTAGAGATGCTGGATGTAGTCCTGTGGAACGGCTTGCCATCCCATTTCCACCTGGCGCCTCAGTTGGACCAGCGTTCGTGCTGGACGTGCAGACCGCGTGAGACGACGCTTCATCCAGTCCCAAACATGCTCAATGGGGGACAGATCCGGAGATCTTGCTGGCCAGGGTAGTTGACTTACACCTTCTAGAGCACGTTGGGTGGCACGGGATACATGCGGACGTCCATTGTCCTATTGGAACAGCAAGTTCCCTTGCCGGTCTAGGAATGGTAGAACGATGGGTTCGATGACGGTTTGGATGTACCGTGCACTATTCAGTGTCCCCTCGACGATCACCAGTGGTGTACGGCCAGTGTAGGAGATCGCTCCCCACACCATGATGCCGGGTGTTGGCCCTGTGTGCCTCGGTCGTATGCAGTCCTGATTGTGGCGCTCACCTGCACGGCGCCAAACACGCATACGACCATCATTGGCACCAAGGCAGAAGCGACTCTCATCGCTGAAGACGACACGTCTCCATTCGTCCCTCCATTCACGCCTGTCGCGACACCACTGGAGGCGGGCTGCACGATGTTGGGGCGTGAGCGGAAGACGGCCTAACGGTGTGCGGGACCGTAGCCCAGCTTCATGGAGACGGTTGCGAATGGTCCTCGCCGATACCCCAGGAGCAACAGTGTCCCTAATTTGCTGGGAAGTGGCGGTGCGGTCCCCTACGGCACTGCGTAGGATCCTACGGTCTTGGCGTGCATCTGTGCGTCGCTGCGGTCCGGTCCCAGGTCGACGGGCATGTGCACCTTCCTTCGACCACTGGCGACAACATCGATGTACTGTGGAGACCTCACGCTCCACGTGTTGAGCAATTCGGCGGTACGTCCACCCGGCCTCCCGCATGCCCACTATACGCCCTCGCTCAAAGTCCGTCAACTGCACATACGGTTCACGTCCACGCTGTCGCGGCATGCTACCAGTGTTAAAGACTGCGATGGAGCTCCGTATGCCACGGCAAACTGGCTGACACTGACGGCGGCGGTGCACAAATGCTGCACAGCTAGCGCCATTCGACGGCCAACACCGCGGTTCCTGGTGTGTCCGCTGTGCCGTGCGTGTGATCATTGCTTGTACAGCCCTCTCGCAGTGTCCGGAGCAAGTATGGTGGGTCTGACACACCGGTGTCAATGTGTTCTTTTTTCCATTTCCAGGAGTGTAGTAGCAATAGCAAATTATGACAGTGGAATGTTGGTTAAGACGTAGGCAATTTAGTTGGAGAGCGCCGTTTCCCAGAAAAATGCGTCCGCATGACGGGCACTACATCTTGTGATCGGAGTGTTTTGGCGTACGAAATGCCATCGATCGTGAGCGCCGCGGAAGGAAACCCGGAAATTTTCTCGTGTAACCTTGCTGTATGGGCTCCACGTGGTGGGAAAAATGGCTTGGACTGCATTGTTTCCTGCACAGAACCGGAAAAAGATTGATGTGGGGCGCTGTAACGATGTTGTGAAATTGTAAGGAAACCAGAATCGTCCACGCATGAACACTTTCCAGTATCCGGATAAACTGATCGGTAATGTTTTTAAAGACAATTATATGAACTGGTGGTCCCACACGATGTCCACGATGTTGATAAAGATGCTCCACATGCTCGTTATCAGGTGAAGGACGTGAAAGATAGTTGCTTTCTGATTTCACCACGTACATTTTCTCTTCAGCGTAATTCACTACATGTTGAGAACCACTAAAATATCGTTGGATTGGTAGAAAGCTCCGTGTAACAATTATATTTTAGAAATACACATTGTCACTGTGACGTACTCCGTTTCATATTTCTCAAGTTAATACGAAATTTTACGCCCTTGCGGCATGTCATCACTGTAGGAAATCCCGATGTGTAGGTATCTAAGCAAAGCTCACATTTGGAAGAGCAAAATTGCGGTACTTATTGGTTAATTCACAGAGATCATGTACAGAAAACGTTGGAATAAAAAGGATACAAAGAAACGACTAACTCTAAGTTACAGTGCAAATATAAAACACAATGTGTGCACTATCGATACAGTTAGGAAGCCAATTCCCCACTTATGTATCATTCGGGTCATAATAACTCGACATCAAATGGATGAACCTAATGTCAAATATTTCTTAGTTTTCTGTTATAATTTGTGGTAATAATGATTTTTATCTTTCCAACTTATTCTGGACAATCAACAAACATCTGTATTTAGAACAGTGAGCTTGTTAACCAAGACATTTAGATCATTAACTGATATTAAGTTTGTAGAAATTGGTTAATTCTTCAAAAGTTCAAGGAATACTTTCTGAAAATGGGAATTCACCAGCACAACATGGCTGCCCATCATCTTCGAACGTCATAAGGAGTACTCCAAGAGTTACTAGAAAGGCCGGCCGGAGTGGCCGTGCGGTTATAGGCGCTACAGTCTGGAACCGAGCAACCGCTACGGTCGCAGTTTCGAATCCTGCCTCGGGCATGGATGTTTGTGATGTCCTTAGGTTAGTTAGGTTTAAGTTCTAGGCGATTGATGGCCTGAGAAGTTAAGTCGCATAGTGCTCAGAGCCATTTGAACTAGTTATTAGAAAGCAACCAGCAGAATGAGTGACGAAAAACATTTATCTGAAGTAGTGTTTTGTACAGCGCTTCAAATTAAATTGATAGTGATATCAACTAATGTGGGTCAGCGAGTTTATGGTCAACAATGAAAAAAACTGATAATTATGTTTTTCACCCCTACTTACGACCCTTATTCTTTGCAGGAGTATCTCGATTGCATTGGGAATCTACAAAATGTTTGTAGTATATTAATACTGGATAGAACATATTTCGAGCAACCATTTCCAGTGAAGCATTCTATAAGATATCACTTGCCCTTCAGTTTGATAACAAATAGACAAGACGTACTGATAAACTTGCAGCAGTTTGTAGAGTTTGGGAGAAGTGTGTAGAAGTAGGTCCTAAACTCCACAACGCAAGAAAATATTTTACTGTTGACGAGCGGCTAATGGCCTTTAGACGTCGCTGTCCATTCAAACAGTATATCCCAAATAAACCGGCAAAATATGGGACTCTGCGTGACACCAAATCTCCATAGTGCTGAAAGCAGAGCGAAGGGGCTCCAGGAAAATGAGGGTTATTGCTGATCTGAGTTATGAGGGCAAAATATCGATTATGGTAACATCGTAATATTGTAGAATCTGGGACAGCTGTTGCTGAAAAGAAAATTAACGGTGTTGGGAATTATATGAAAAATATAAGCCAGATCCTCCACAAAGCACGACCAACAAGGAGGTTCATAGTATTTATTCTTCGCAAATGGCACTACTAAGAGAAATGAGAACATTGTATTAATGAGTACACACCACGCTGATGATGAAATCAGTGGCAGGGCTGATAAGAAGCCAAATATGACTCTGGATTATAATGCAAGGAAAGGGCTGTAGAAACACTTGACCAGAATTCAGGTACATGCACACACAAACTACAAGCAGATCTGTGATCCATGATAATTTTCCACAATATCCTTAATGTTTCTTCTTATGATAAGCATATCTTGTAAACTTCGATTAACTCTAATTGGAATCCAAGGAAATTGACTAGAAGGACAATATTCTTCGAGTAATTGGGAAGTCACAGCTATGACAATTAAGCGAAAATATTGTGCGGAAAATGTAATAAACATGTTTGCAGAAGAGGTGTCACTTGTTGTGTGCAAAATGCAATGAGTAAGACCAAAAGTTAGAAAATAAATGATGATGTGTTCAAAATTAATTGCTTGTCTTAAAAATAGTTGTTTTATTTTTTCTTTATTTTGTCGTTGTTTATGTGCTAAATCAGCTATCAGTAAAGTAGTAAAAAAAGTAAGAAAATAAAAGTAATGTAATGCTTTCTAAGAAGAAAGTAGTATTGAAGCCTGTCTGTTGTTTCAGATTAACCCTGTGAGAATATTAAAATAAGAAATGTTCTTAAATGAAGCTGCGTCTACATTTTTATTGTTGTTATAAAGATTTTAAAATATGGTTCTGGGTTTTATTATTATTGTCGTTTTTTATTATTTTAAACAACGTGCTGGGATATAACAATGTCAACAATTGTACGAAAGATGCGTGTTATTAGAAGTTCTTTGCAGTCTTTTAATGTCGGGACATATTGATCCTAACTGTACATTCGTACAATAAGAGAGAACAGGAGTGATGAAGTTCGTAAGATGTCAGTGGAGTTTATCCTAAAGTACTGCCAAGACAAGCGCAACATACCACAAAAACGGTGATATCAAATGAAGAGGACATGAAAGTCTCATAGCATATATCATTCAGCGTTCACTAATTTCTGCTATTGATACCAGAAGCAAGGTCCACAATTGATGGGAAGGGCTTTTAGTCGTAACTGCTCAAAACATTCATGTAATATTGTGCTGTCATTGTACTGAAATTCAGAAAAATATCAATGTGAGATAACTTAGACATTAGGCCTTTAGTAGAAAAAAAATTTAAAATGAATTGTGACACTACGAACATTAGCGTCATTTGTCGTAGATCACATGAACTGAATAACGTCTGAATGTTCAGTTGGTTTGTGGACAAATACTTCCTTCATTGGCTTCGAAGACTTGGTGCACCTGGGCATCCGTCTCTGGCGATAAGCGCGGTCGGTGATCTCTGACCCGTTATCTGCTGTCCGGTGGCGGACGCTCGAGGCAAATATATGCCGTTTGTCTGATTTAGTGCCGGCTATTAACTTAATGGGCTTTTAGAGACAGCGTAGAACCGGAACATCCGCCACCATCGCTTGCCAATGAGACTGATTCTGGCTCCCTTCTCCGCTATCGTAACAGTGCTTTCCAGTAGAACAGAATCCGATCTACAAAATAGACAATGCAACTCTTATAATGAAATTGTATATCCTACAAAAAATTATGGAGAATCATATTACGCTTAATATGTTTTCGGACGAATTGTGCTGCTCCCCCTGCAGTCCTCTGGTTTCCTTTGTGTCATACATATTTTGAATTTGTGAAGTAATGATGTGTGTCAATTACGTTGTATTTTACAAAAAAATATTTGTAATAAAATAAAAATAAATTTACTTAGGATAAAAGGAACACAGATTTCGCTTTAGATCCAACTTCTTAATGAAATTATAGATTTCGTTACTGCAAGATGCAAAGTACCTGCTATTAACATCCAACCATACATGCTTCATTTTGAAACTTCCTGGCTGATTAGAACTATCTGCCTGTATTGTAGTTGACTTGAGACATTTGAGTTTTACAAAGGAATACCGTACTGAAGTACTTAATCATAAATCACGAGACCCGAAACTCACTTCCTTCTTTTACATACGTACTTCCTTTAGAACAGCTTCCCCTGCAACCTAAATATCGCATAAGGTCTCCTGCTTCCCTTGCGAGACAAGCACCAACACTAATAAAATTTCAAGGTCAGTATTAAAAATTTAATATGTACTACGGCCACAGTTTAAAACGTACTTAAATGAAAATAAATTTTCAATATATAAAGTATACAGCGAACCTGATGCATAAGTTTATTATTAAAAACCATGACTAGGTTTCAATATTACTGAAGGTATCTTCTTCACAAGGAATACTGTTACTTCATCCCCCAAGCCCCTGCTGCTTGCGGTACAATGCTCTGCTCTACATCCACAGTAGAAAATAAAAATACATTTTTACGTTTTAAATTAAAAAGGTTAGTGATGGACAGCTTAAAAGACGAAAAATACTTATAATTTAGGAAACATAGTTGCCACGACGTGATATTCTTCTCAAAAAAAAAAAAAAAAATACTGGAACGCTGCATATTGACTTAACATCTGAAGGACCGGCACTGAGTGAAAAAGTATTGTGGTGAGAGGGAATATGTCCCATAGACGTTCCCAGGAATGTGTAAAAAGATAGGGATCGGTTAGCTGGGGAAACTATGGAGATGACAGATAGGATGTGAATCAGGTAGTATGGATACAGATGGTGAGGAGAAGTAATGCTGTGTCGGGAAGGTAGTGGTACAAGAAGAAAGGAGTGAGGATGAATGTAGATAGAAAATGAGTGGGGAGCCCTGATGTGTAGTGGGATAGGTGTGGGCAGGTTAAGGTTGGCAGGAGGATAAACTTTGGGTGGGGGGAGGGGTGTGGATCTCATTATCTGGCAGAGAAAGTTGGTTGAAGTAGGGTTGAGATAGGCACGGAGTGTGTTGGTATCAGCATGAAGGGATGTGTTTGAGTAGGAGCGGCAACATACAAGAAGCGAGGCAATGGGGTTACCACATTAATTGATGGATGTTATAGAAGATGTGGGGGTGTCCACTGTGGATGAGGAGGGGTGGGAATTTCATAAAAAGGTAGGGGATATAGGCTTGGGAAGGAAAACGAATGCAAAAAGCGAGAATGAGTACATATCGTTCGAAGATTTGGAGGGGTGTGTATCCTTGCAACATTGCCATAGCAGAGGATGGGTTGAATCAGGTGTGAAGAATAGTAGAGGTGTCTTATACTTAAGTTCTGCCTGTTTTAGTCTATTGTGGTATTTCTGTTGGGTGATTAGTAGGTGACCTTTTCACTTTAGTTGCTCGTCGAGGGTTGGTCCGAGATATTCTACTGTCGTAGTTAAGTGATTAGGATGGTAAATATATTATAAATTAAACGTCTAAAGCACTTACTTCTTTACAGAATTGAAACAGGGTACATGGAACAAAACTAGTACTTATAAAATTTACATGTCAAATATTGTAAAAATACATGCTGAGCTTTGGAGTTGAAGTCAGAAAGTGGAAATATGAAATACAGTCCTCCATGGAAACAGTAAAAATTATTCCATAGGTTAGCTGGTTAAAAGAGGAGACTCTAGGCTGAACATACGGCAACTAGTTGCAACACTAGGTAAACGTGGTGTAGAGTGCGCCACTTTCTGGGCGTATGTATAAACACTCAGCTACGTCAAATACGCAACTGTTACAGTAACACGTCAGCATGATACATCATAAGATTTTTAAAACAAAGTAAACTTTATCTAGTACAAAAAAATGGCTCTGAGCACTATGGGACTTAACATCTATGGTCATCAGTCCCCTAGAACTTAGAACTACTTAAATCTAACCAACCTAAGGACATCACACACATCCATGCCCGAGGCAGGATTCGAACATGCGACCGTAGCAGTCGCGCGGTTCCGGACTGAGCGTCTAGAACCGATAGACCACCGCGGCCGGCTAGTACAAAAGAAAGTATGTATAAAAGGTACAAAGAAGTATAATAATGTTTATAAAAATGACTACGGTATATGTAGCATAAAATTAATTACAATAATGCGCTAAGTTTGAAGAACATATGTAGCAGGATTTTATCGTGGTGCTACAATAAGCAAGAACATGAACCAAAGCATCATACAGTGACGAGGAGTGTTTATTTCCTTTTCTTCTTTTTGTAAACCATTATTTGTGTATTTGTGGAGAAAACAGCCTTGTATCCATATTCCTTCACTAACATACCCTGAATCTTGTATGATACATTTCCCTTTATCATTATGTTGACTCAGAACGTTACCCAGATTAGTGCTTCTTTCCTTAGTTTTCTCTTCTAAAATTTGTTCCGTTAGTGCGGGTTCATAACCATTATCCAAGGCCACTGTTTTAATTAAATTAATTTCTTTCTTTAATTTAATTAGTGATAATAGTATGATATCTGAACTGAAGAAAGTTCTCTTATGGGACTGAGGATGTTTTGAATCCGAAAGAACAATCAGACCAGCATTCTTTACCTTACATAAGATATCAAAAATTATTTTGTCATGTGCTATGGCGAAATTTACAAACAAATAACGCACCTCACGCTTTTCATTTTGCAACTCGCAAGTGAAACTAATTTTTCCAATGAAGATTGTTAAATATTTTAAAATCTTGTAGAATGAGATTTTCACTCTGCAGCGGAGTGTGCACTCATATGAAACTTGCTGTCAGATTAAAGCGGTGTACCGGACCGAGACTCGAACTCGGGACAAGTGATAGAGCCCTCGAAAAGCAAAGGTCCGACTTCGAATGTCAGTGTGGCACACAGTTTTAATCTGCCAGAAAGTTTCATTTCAATGAGCTGGTTAACACCTGTTAGTTCCATTGTATGTAATCAATATATCGTCCACGAACATAGAGTAGGACTGAATGCTTAATGCTGAAGAGCGTAACTTCCGAATAATGTCTTTTATAGTGAACTTATAGAAATGGCTGCTATGAAGCTCGCAAACGGATTACCCATTGCAAGCCAGTTATGTTTCTGACACAGCTTTACGTTAAACTGATAACAACTGTATTTGTATTTTAAGAACTTATTCCTCCCGCACCCTACAAGCGAATGACCGGAAAGAAACTGTAATAACTATTGTAATGAGACGCCCTCTATGCATGACGGATCTAGAGAGGGGCAAACCGGTTGTATCTGCTCCGGACGCCAATTTCAGGGGGCGCCAAATTCATATTCTTGAAGAAAAAAATCTTGTTTCACAAAGCGCCAAGTGTCTATCGTTTGTTCCTATAATTTTGAAACAGTTAATTTTTGAACGCATTCTAACTTGATACCCGAACGAGTCACGCGTGAATACTATATGTGATGTCTCTGCCAGGGGAATCCCCGTCGCATCTAGAAATATAAAACACCCCGCAGACAAAACTGGATAGGAGCTATACGAGCTGAGCCGAATGGCAATCGCTTTTGTTTATTTGGTTGATTGGTTGTGCATATGATGAGCGTTGTTCTAATTAGTAGCGAAATCCTTAGATTCAGATTACCAGAGTGTAAATAAAGAACTAACAGGAATAACAGGTAAGAAAGATTACATATTATCTTCTTGGTCCATCGAAGAAAATGAAATTCTGACAGGAATTTTTTGCTACAACGCTACACTACTAAGGGCCAATTGCACAGTACCCGGTTATCAGACGCCTAGTTCTATTGTTGGACTAGCACGGAAAACGCGTTGTACGAACACGTAATAACGCCTAACCGGAGAACAAAAGCGGGATAACTAAACCTGTGATTCTGGCAGGGTTAGTGAAGTCAGCCGAAGAATAAGGTTAGACAATGGCAGGAATAGTTTCAGAATTAGTGGTTACAAGATTGTTTGAACTGGGGAGGAGAAGAAACTGTCTCATCACACAAATTATATCGAAGAATATGACGATTCCAAATTTCTGTTAAAAATTTGTTCTACTACTACTTTTAGATTTCATTTTTGGGAAACTGGAGCATATTAACTAAATGTGAAACTACTTCCTAACACAAAACTTTTTGCTTCTAGTATGCCTAATAGACATTAGATGTAGGCACATCGTGAATTATAATTTGTCGTATTATTTATGTAAATGAGGTAGATAAAAATGACCAATTGCACCAAAACAGTCTCGCTTATTTGGCGTGTGTTACAGTTACTGCAATATTAGAAAGGCCTGTTTCGTTTTATCTAGCAGACAATAACAAAATAGACGTAATCAGATCGAGAAACCACAAAAGTCTTGAGTATCATTCGTATTAAGAGCTCTTTCAGTATTAGAAAACAACATTTTGATTTTTCATGTAGCAAAACGTTTGACGTACATTGAGGAAACAGATTCTTTCGCAGAATCAAAGCACGCTATGTAAAGAATAGAAGAAGAAAAATGCTGAGACTTAAGGACTGAAGAAATGTGTACCGTCTTGCTTGTCTCTTGTATTTACTGCTTTCGTGTTCCCTGTATTTTATGTCACACTAAAGAGGAAATATTTCACTAATAGGCAATAAACTGTCCAAATTTTCTGAAGAGTTCTTATTCTACCGGTCACCAAGAATCCCACCCAGTATTAACTGTGAGGGTTTTTTTTATGGAAGATAGGGTGTCAAACTAGCCGACTGGGAGCGTGAGAGGCACCACAGGACGCTTTAATTTCCACTGTTCTGAATATAGGTTTGATGGCTTCCATTACAATATACACACGTTTGAATTCCATAGAGGGAAATACAGTGACATGCGGTAGCATTATGCTGCTTGAAGAGGCATGGGAGTGCAGTTGGCCACCCTTAAAACCAAATGATATGTCCTACATATCCTCGAACAAATATGTTTTACGTATTAAACTCTTCAGGAAGACGTGCACTACAAAATGAACGTATTGTTGAATAACCATTTTTTATGCACACATCGAAAATAGTTTTACATCACCCCGGTTCACAAAACTCCTGAAGATAGACATTGATTGCGGATATTGTATCACAGACACAGTCCCTTTGACTGTTTAGTGATGGCACTAAAACCGCCCAAAGATGCAAACAACCGTGCATGACCAGCGCCTATTAGACGGAGGGGGTCCGACAACCGGTCAGTTCCAGTCATTCCACCAGGAAGAAGGTAGACTGTTTGTGTTGTCTGTAGTTCAAGCATGCCTAGACGATCAGTACCACGGTTCGATCGCGTCCTCATTGTTACTTTGTGCCAGAAAGGGCTCTCAAAAAGGGAAGTGACCAGGAGTCTCGAAGCAAACCAAAGCAATGTTGTTTGGATATGGAGGAGATACAGAGAGACAGGAACTGTCGATGACAAGTCTCGCTCAGTAAGGGCTACTACTGCAGTGGATGACCGCTACCTACGGATGAGTGCTCGGAGGAACCTTGACAGCAACGACACCATCTTGAATAATGTTTTCCGTGCAGCCACAGGACGTCGTGTTAAGACTCAAACTGTGCGCAATAGACTGGATGATGCGCAAATTCACTCACGACGTCTATGGCGACGTTCATCTTTGCAACCACGGCGCCATGCAGTGCGGTACACATGTGCCCAACAACATGCCGAAGGATCTGCTCAGGACTGGCGTCACGTTCTCTTTGCCGATGAGTGTCGCATATGCCTTCAACCAGACAATCGTCGGAGAAGTGTTTGGAGGCCACCCGGTCAGGCTCAACGCCTTAGACACACTGTCCAGTGAGTGCAACAAGGTGGAGGTTCCCTGTAGGTTTGGTGTGGCATTTTTTGGGCCGACATATGTCGCTGGTGGTCATGGAAGGCGCCATAACGGCTGCACGATACATGAATGCCATCTTCCGACCGATACTGCAACCATATCGGCAGCATATTGGCGAGGAATTCGTCTTCATGGACGACAATTCGCTCCTCTGTCATGCACATCTTGTGAATGACTTCCTTCAGGATAACGACATCGATCGACTAGAGTGGTCAGCATGTTCTCCAGACATGAGCCCTATCGAACATGCCTGGGATAAATTGAAAAGAGCTGTTTATTGACGACGTGACCCACCAATTACTCTGAAGAATCTACGCCGAATCGCCGTTGAGGAGTGGGACAATCTGGACTAACAGTGCTTTAATGAACTTGTCGATAGTATGCCACAACGAATACGGGTATGCATCAATGCAAGGGGACGTTCTGCTGGGTATTAGAGGTCCCGGTGTGTACAGCAGTCTGGACCACCACCTCTGAAGGTCTCGCTGTATGGTGGTATAACATGCAATGTGTATTTTTCATGAGAAATAAAAAGGGTGGAAATGATGTTTATGTTGACCTACATTCCAATTTTCTGTTGCGGAACTCTCAGGACCGAGGTGACGCAAAACTTTTTCTGATGTGTGTATTTTGACATATTTCGCGAATATCGTAGACCCGAGCCTAAAAAATTAAGTGCCACGAAACTTCATCCGTAAAAGTTGGACGCCATAACGAAATTAGTCATAGCGTCTAATTTAGTGTGCTCTAAATATCCCACAAGTACAGGATATCTTTGGTTTTGCTTCAGCACTTTACATGTGGCTCCTACTTTTTCTTTGTATTTTACATTTTATTTGTAGTTTGTCACATGAGTGTATACATTGTAGTGAAATTGAAGTAGATAAATCGTGTGAGTTAATATGGGTAGAGCTATACTTTGTTTATGTCAACAACATTACTCATTGAGGATGAGTGTGTGTCTGTCTGCATTGTATTCTCTGTATTTATATATCTTCTAGTCTCAACTTACATCTACCCTGAGGTTTTCTCATCGGCTGTAGACATCCCTTCGGGGTGTGGCCGAGCGGTTCTAGGCGGTTCAGTCTGGAACTGCACGACCGCTACGGTCGCAGGTTCGAAACCTGTCTCGGGCATCGATGTGTGTGATGTCCTTAGGTTAGTTAGGTTTAAGTAGTTCTAAGTTCAAGGGGACTGATGACCCCAGATGTTAAGTCGCATAGTACTCATAGCCATTTGAACCATTTGAACCATCCTTTCGGAAAAAAGAACGATGATTGAGGTTTAATGCCCTGTCAGTTTCAAGATCGAAAGCGGCGATACACAGGCTCCTACTGACGAAAGTTGGGAAAGATAAAAGACCGATTCCTTTTCAAACCAACAACCACATCATGAAGTGTAAACGTGTCAGGGAAACCACGGAATGCTGTTCGAGTGTTTTAACCACCATGCCACCTAGCTACTCCACACTGGGTACCCACCCCACGTGTGTGACACTAAAAGCCAGACTGTTTCCTTGTACATTTATTGGATGTAACTTAGCTGCTGCTCATTCTTTCACCATCCCTGAGGCGTACCTTCACTTAAGTTACCACTTCTGTATATTCAGAGATAACTATGAAAATCAAATTTGCAGTACATGTACTTAATATTCAATATTTATTTACAGTGTCGAATAATATCTTAATAAAAATGAGTTAAATTTAAAAAAAACTAGATCAGAAAACACTGTATGGAATGGATATACTATACACCAACTGAAAGAGGAATTTCGGAAAATTTTGAAGAGATAAAAAGCAGAAAGTTAAAACAATTAACAGAATTTTAGGCACAAAACACATAAAAGCGTATCTGATCTTACGCAAGTTTTGATATGTACTTAGTACAAAATGAACATAACACACACAGCACGTGCAATTACTTGATCCGTTTCCAGCAAACAATAAAGCGCTAAGTCGTCCCACAACAGACTTCAATTTTGTACCGTGCACTGGATCAACTTTAACTCCATACACATGGGAATTATAACGTTTACAGTGTAAAGTAAAGTGGGAGTTAGTTCCTGCTGTTCTCTTTACCAAATATATATAAAATTTGAATAATAATACATTTCAGCCATTCTGTGTCGATACTCGAATGAAATATTACATCGCTTTTATGGCGATTGTGAAAATGTGAACGTGAGACACAACAGAAAAATAGTACCGTAAAACACACAGACTGGAGATACAATTTCTGATGGGATATGAATATAAACTGATCACAGCAGAAAACAGCTTGTCAAAAATGTGAAGCACGATGCTGAGCAATAGAATCAAGAGTGTGTAGATCTGATCTCCTCTCTCTCTCTCTCTCTCTCTCTCTCTCTGCCTCTGTCTTTTTCTCATACAGATACACACTCACGTTTGTCTTCCCAGCTATCCATCCACTCACACACGTAAATGAAACAGACGTAGAGGGAAAGGAGACAGAAAGTTTTGAGCTCTAAATGATTAAAACACCGGGAAGGAATTTTTCAATTCACTGCTTGGCAGAGAAGCTACCTAGCACCACAGCGCCAGACGCCAGTGGGCTATTCCGAGTGAAAGCTCCTGACACAAGGCGCAGGAGACGGCGCGTGAAGCTTACCTGCTGCCTGAGCTCTGACGGTGACTGGCGTGCCGCTTCGCCGCTAAATTCTTGTTTCACTGGCAGCCGCTAAATTTTTGACGTAATTGCCTTCTAATGTAATAGATCCCACGTGCAGTCCAAGATCCACTGAGTCTTTTCGTGTGAAAGGAACTTTTTTAAGTCCGTACAACCGCAATAAAATGATAATAGAGTAGCGGAGTCGAGTGATAGCTCTCCTAGCAGCAATACTCGTCACAGATTCTTATTTTAAATTCGTTAGTGTTCCTTAGCTTCAACTCCAGTATTTCGTGCGTATTTGTTTATTTATCAGACACAGTTCCGCTCTTTATTCACTGTGTAGTGCATAGAACCACTGTTTCCATCACGCCAGGCAATTGTTTATGTGTTTCAAAAGCGATTTGTTAGATCCTCCACTCGAGTGACACCTGTCTTAGCAGCAGGAGCAGCGCATTTAGAACTGTGAGTTGACACAGATTCTCAGAAAAAGTGACTTACTTTAGATTTAGACACTGTTCTTTAGCTTCAACTACTATATTTCGTGCGTATCTGTGCATTTATCTGGCCCACTTCAGCATAGATAGAAGCTGTGATTACTGTGTTCAGATGCGAGCCGAGTTGGTGACACTTCGCTCATAGTTCCAGGCGTTGTTAGTTTCAGTCACGCACCTTGAAGCTGTTGCCATTGGGCCTCACTGTGGTGGGCAGGATGGGGCGATTTCATGGACGCCCAGGAGGATTCACGTGTACCCCGATCGGTCCAATATTGTGGCCACTACGGGTGCTGCCAGCACTGAGGTTGACACCTTACCTGTGGTCGAGTGGGAAGTTGTTCCATGCTGCGGCTGGTAGCGAAAGGCTTTCTGAGGGGCCGATAGGAGGGTATCCCTGGTTCGCCTGACGAACAGGTTTTGGACGCTATCTGTTGCTGATGAAGTCCCTGAGCCCTACGGAGTACTCAACCTCTTCCAGAGGAATCTCTCGGCCTGAAACGTCCAGGCACTAGAGGGTGGGATTACTGGTAGCTAGGAGCACCAACGTTAGGCGCGTAATGCGACTGATTAGGGATACGGTTGCAAAGAAGGGGAAGGAGTCTAATGTTTACATACTAGGAGGGGTTATTCAAGATGTGGAATGATTGATTCTGGATGCGAAGCATATCACAGAGTGCAGCTAGCTGCAGGTGGGGGCTGATTCTGGTATTAACGATGTCCATCGCTTTGGACCATAAGGGCTTCTCCTGGTTTCAGGCGGCTAATTGAGGTACTAAAGACTGTAAGTCTTGCTTGCGAGACAAAGGCGGAGCTCACCATCTGCAGCACCGTCGATGGAAGCAACTGTGGTTCTTTGGTACAGAGCCTAGTGGAGGGTCTGAATCAGAGGCTCAGACGGTTCTGCAACCACGTAAGTTGCCGATTACTCGACTTGCGCCATAAGGTGGTGGATTTCTAAGTGCCGCTAAGGACGATTACAGGAAAAGGGTAGACATAGGAACAAACAGTATTGTACTTGTCAACTGACATAGCTATACTGGAAGACGAGAGCTCCAAGCGCTTATAGAAAGCACTGAATCTTACATTGTTACAGCTACGGAAAGTTGGCTAAAGCAGGAAATAAGTACCGCCGAAATTGTTACGGAGGCTCTAACAGTATTCAGAAAGGATAGGTTAAACAGAGTTGGTGGTGGGAGCTTTACTACTGTCAGAAGTAGTTTATCTTGTAGTGAAATTGAAGTAGATAAATCTTGTGACTTAATATTGATGGCTGGCAGATGTGGCCGAGCGGTTCTAAGCGCTTCAGTCTGGAAACCCGCGACAGCTACGGTCGCAGGTTCGAATCCTGCCTCGGGCATGGATGTGTGCGATGTCCTTATGTTAGTTAGGTTTGAGTAGTTCTGTTCTAGGGGACTGATGACCTCAGATGTTAAGTCCCATAGTGCTCAGAGCCATCTGAACCATTTTTTTGATATTGATGGAAGCTATACCCGGTAACCGGAATAAATAAATAACTGGTTCCTTTTACCGATCCCCCGACTCAGATGATACAGTTGCTGAACGGTTCAAAGGATACTTGAGCGTCATTACACATAGGTACTCCAATCATACAATTATATTTGATGGTAACTTGTATGTACCCTCGATATATTAGCGAAAATATACGTTTAAGTCGTTGGTAGGCATAAAACGTAGTCCGAATTGTAATGAATGCTGTCTGAGAAAATATTTTTGAATAACTAGTTCAGGAGCTCACTCGAAGCGTAAATTGTTGCGAAAACATACATGCTCTCTTAGAAACAAATAATCCTGGCCAAATAAGGAGAATCATGACAGATTAATGACCAAAAGGTTGTTTTAGCTGAACCACACGCTGTAACATCCAAACCCACCAAAAATAAAAAATAGGTCCACTCCTTCCAGTCTTATTGTGTAAGTGTGATTTAAATTGGGAGAAAAAATATCGACGGTGATTGGTTTATATATATCATGGTATACAAAACAGGTCAGAACACTATTACAGAAGCAAAGAAGAAAGAACGCCAAATTTGAAAGAACGCAATATTCCCATGACTGGCGAAGTTTATCAGAAGCTCGAAATGTATACCTTTGGCCGGTAAAAACATCAAACAATTAACTTGGTTTCACCTACAGCTGTTATACGTGACCAGATAATTACACAGTCACACTCAATTTAGACCTCAGTAGATACAATATTTTTCAGCTGCAATGAACACTCCCTCTCCTATGGCCTCTAAACTGTCTTTCCGATGTACGTTCCATGACTCGCTAAATGATAGCTTTCTACTTCGGGTTTCCGCCACATCTTGGGCCCCAGAAAAATTTGAGCGCAATAAATTTCATGGAGGGGAGAACTTTATTACGAACACATCGGTAATTTACTGGTAACATTTTGACAGTCGAAATGTCTTTACCTGAACAACGTGTGACTTCAGTTACTGCGTGTCGACTTGTGAGCGGTCATCTGAGCACCTCACTATACCGTCTGGCCTAAAACACTCTCAAGCCTTTTTCGTTGGTGTCCCATTGGGTGACTTGCGTGTGAGTGATGATGAGTCCTCGAACGGCGAAAATCTCCGACACTTTCGGGAATCGAACCCGGGCTTACTGCATGGCACTCAAACACACTCATTACTCAGTTAACGACCAGGAAATTAAATAAAATAATGTCATTTGACGGATGTGAATTACAATGGAATGTTAAAGGGACAGTTCGACTCACATATTTGTGTACTGTGCAGAGTGCTTACTCTGGCAGCACCAGTGTGTTAATGAATACTGCCCACCTCTTGGAACTACATAAGTATCACGTGTATTATTTCATGACGTTCATAAATTCATATTGTCTTACGCTAGAAGTCTGGTGCCGTTATATCGGGCTTTACCACTGTACAGCAGGATTGTAACATGTCCGTTGACATTAACAGAAATTGATAAAATCTCTCCAGAGCTATGTGACTATTCCGTGAACATGACACTATCCCTTTATTTCTGGTACAAAGCACAGACGTTCGAAAGACGATTTGCTATTTTCTAGTGCTAGTTCAAGACCTGGTGACTGCTACGTTGCATTCGAGTATGTGAGCTATTCTGGGTGCGTTAGACCCTTGAGGTGGAACCGTGGTTTGAAGTGAAGTTGCTTTTATCTGATAGAGGTCGTTGTTGTCTTGCAAAAGAGTTGAGTAATACCATTTAGATTCATCTGTTGTGAGGAAGACTAGTTCTCTTTCCGTGGTTAGAACGGCATTTTTTTTAGTTTCGATCACTCTACGATCAGATATCGGGTTGTGAGCTAGCAGGTAGCGGCATCTCAGCTCGCAGTATGCTCATACATAACTGATTGGCAGATGGCTATAGTATTGTATATTACTTTACCTCACATCATGGTACTCTAAATTCAAAAATGTCACCCCTTATGAAAAATAAAAAATAGGTAGCGCCTTCTCATTTAATTCTGATTGACTGAATGTTATTCAGTTGGAAAATCTAAATTTTGCAATTAAAGAATTAAATATTTCTGTGGTATTTAAAGCTATTTTCTAGTATTCAGTGACACAATATTGCTTGCCAATTCACATGTCTCGGTTTGATGTTAATAATTCATTTTATTAATTTTTAATAATTCATTTTATTCAGTTCGTTGAGCGCCAAACATTGCATGGGCACTGTCATGTTACAACCTGTGGCATCGAATTATGATCCACATACGTTCAGGGTGTACTGTAAATCAGGCTATGAATTTAATCATATAAGACAGTGATAATATGTGACACTATTTTTCCCAGTATTAATTTTCAGGTCCTGAATGTGGTAGCCCAATGTGGTACCCCTAGGAAATTCGGCTGCAGCGCAACACACTGACCTTGCCGGCGTCTACATCCCTGCATCCGCGTGGTGAAACCACATGAGAAATCCTCTTTACCCATCTGTCGCTATACACGTGCTCGCGGAAGCACGTGGCCGGCAGTCCCCTCACGCGACAACACCCGGTGCTCATTCACCGTGTGCGAGGCAAGCTAAGAGTGAGCGTGCCACGTGGCTAACACACGTGGCGAGACAAGTTAGCCATGTGACACATGGTATGTCGTGAGTGTGCATCGACGCTAAAAGAAGTAAGTATAATGGGTAACGTGGCGCCTCGTCTTCTTTGGACGATAAAACTTAAGAACCTTGAGTCAACTTAATTGACATTAATTAATAAATATCTAAAATACTTTGATGGCATCATTATTTTATTGACTCTGAGGAATATAGCTGTAACAATGGTGGAGAGCATTAAAGGAAAGCTGTTGTGAAGCCATATAACATCTGTATTACAGTATCAGTTCAGAAAATATAATAAACCAGTTGTCCATATGTCTGACTTGTTTAATTTAAAAACAGAACATGTTTTGGACAGACATGTCCCCATTATTAGGTTCTTAAAAATAGTATGCTGCGCTGTAATCATAATGGAATAACGGTTTCCGTAACGTGTTGTGCTTTTAAGTTAAATATAGCGCACATCTGGACAACTGGTATGTCATTTTCTCCATAGCGATAAAGCTCTTTCGGTAAAGTGTCAATTAGAGGTTAGCTCCGCTTATGGATGTTTGCCCCAAGAGGACTACAAATTCTCTTGTTATTTTGCTGCGTGAAAAGCTTTTGCGCTCACGAAGTATATAATGATAACAGATCCTCATCGGCAGTTAACTGATGAAAGGTGCATATTTAATTATAGATTATGTAGTTGAAGGAGGTATGTAGAATGTTCTTTGGGTATGTTAGCGCCAAAGTTTTGGGTGTTGGTTCATATGAATCCACGTTGCATATTTCTCTTTAGTTCTATACTATCTTTCTTTTCCACAAATTTTTAAAATTAATTTCGATTACTGCACCTGTTTCTGATACTTCCCTTGCTGTAATTCCTCACTCTTTATGTTCCTGTTGCTCTATTCAGCACTTACGTCGTAAATACCAATTTCACAAGGCCAACAGAATGAATACTGAAGTCAGGATCATTTATTACTCTATTGGACACAGAGGAACAAAGGGAGAATTTCTAACAAACTTTCAGAATATAGATGTTTGGCGCACGAAGTGCAGCATGCCGTATTTCATGTGTCAGCGATGTGGTATGCCTGATGATGCGGTTATGTCACGTAAGTGACGCTGCCCCATTAGACTGCATATGTTCCACCTGAAGTTTCAAGGCGAGTGCAAGCCACATGCCACACTTGTTCGGATGCTGCATAAATGGCGTCGCGTAGACTGCGATCACAGTTTTCATGTGGCTGCTGTGAGCAGCACAGTAACTCCCTTCATTTCATTCCTTCCCGTCTCTCAGCACAGTCCCAATGAAATGGATCGTGTACAGATTTCTGCATGTGTTTTAACTTAAAGTCGTTTGAAAAGAGCGAGAATTCAGAAGACTCACACATTCTCTACTGTTTATGTTAAGGCCAGTGTTATTATGCGTAACTTTAATCTTGAGAGACACGGCTATGAAACTAAGGATGTATTATAGTTGACTATGCTGGAAAATGTACAGGCAGTTGGGCATATATGTCAAGAAATTTGAAAAACTGATGTTGAGATGATAATGATGGATTACTTTCGACTTTATCTTGGTCCATAAATTTGCAGTTTTCTAAAATATAGCCGGCCGGAGTGGCCGAGCGGTTCTAGACGTTACAGTCTGGAATCGCGCGACCGCTACGGTCGCAGGTTCGAATCCTGCCTCGGGCATGGATGTGTGTGATGTCCTTAGGTTAGTTAGGTTTAAGTAGTTCTAAGTTCTAGGCGACTGATGACCTCGGAAGTTAAGTCCCATAGTGTTCAGAGCTATTTGAACCATTTTTTTGAATCTAAAATGTAATTGTACAACTCACTGTAAAGGGAAAAATCTTTGAGTAAACCGAGGTGAAAGACATGGGTGTACTTCATTGTCTACTCTTTTTGATATTTCAGTAAACAGAATCATCCGAAAATGGAAAGAAAGAGCGCCAGAAGGGATCCATACAAACGAGAGCAAAGATATTAGAATACTATTATTTGCTGATGACATTGTGTTAACGGCAGATTCTGAAGACGAATTCCAAAAGTCAGTCTTTCAAACTTTATTGGAAAAGGTTACGATGTTAAGCTAGCCCTAATAAAACTAAGAGAAAGGCATTCTATGGGAAATACCAGTATGAAACTGAATTATAACTGAAGATGATATTTTGGGACATGTTCAACAAATCATTTACCCAGGAAGCTATATCACTTTCAACGAAGATAAGAATGTAGATGTAAAATTACAGAGATATCAGAGAGGATCTAGCATTATAATCAAAACATTAAAAAATATAGCAATAATCACAAAAATTAAATTCTTTAAGCTGATCGCCATAGTTTTTCTACTGTAACGCAGTGAAACCTGGGTTATGAAGAGAAAAGATTCTAGCCACATTCAGAGAGCTCAAGTGAAAGTTACGAGTAGTGAAAGGTTGCAGTAAGTTGGACAGTATTCTTAATGAAAGCTAAGACATGAACTGAAAATTTTTACCCTAAATTACAAGACCAAAGAACATTACCGCCACTGGAAGGAACCAGAGGAACGATTGAAGGAATCGAGGATTCTAAAGACTGCCTTACAACACAAAGGTAGAAGAAAGAGTGACACAGGATGACTATTCAAAAGATCTAACTAATCCTTCCATTGCAATCTTTTTGGATTGTCCTGCACTGACGTTCTGCTGTTGTTCATTTATCTCGCGACTAAATCGAGAAAATGACCCATTATAGTCGATACTGTTAACGTAACTCACCGGTAAATTGTAGAAAGCATAAGGTGTAGTGGTATGCAAAGCACATCGGGTATGCGTACATTGCAAATTCACAGCTAATACGCAAGCGAGTGTAAGCATGTGGCATCCGCATGTTGGCAGACAATCAAGCGCTTGACCTAACGCGTGGCTGTCAAGAAGCGTTCACGAAGCTGCGTTCTCAGACGAGCAGCATCGGTCATCATCTGCATTTGTGCTCTTTCTCGCACACTGCAGCAGCGTGCAGGCGACATGGGTAGGCCATGCACTACCAGGGCTCTACCAGCGACTGTCGGCACAACTCGGCAGTCGGTAACAAATACTCTGAATGTCCACTCTTGATAATCAGAATCATATTTATTGGCAGACTTGCTGGAAACTCTGCACAATACAGTGGTGCCAATATCAGTCCAGGCTGTGTCACGAACATGGTACTATTTTCCTTCACGGCTCACATGACCCAGAAACCGATCATATGATATTCTGCGAGATGTGCATATTACCAGCCATCTGACCCACAGCTAGCTGGGTGTGTTCCCGCCGAGCTCCCATTCTGGACATCAGCCATCTCCACCAACAGTCAGTCACCTAGACTGCCCACAGCCTCTAAAGTCTCTTCTGCAGCACACTGCACAGTCACCTCACCATCACCCCAGGTAGTCACCACCTGCCACCACCAAAATCCTCGTGGATCTGGCGCTATACACTCAACGAACTGCAAGCTAACACCACCACGCAACCGCTACTCACCAGCTGATCACCAACTTTGCTGGGCGCGACATGCCTTTCACCCTTCAACTCGATGAGCCAACGTTGGTTGCCGCCATTGCTTACCATTTCACTCTGTCTCTTGGGATTCAGCGTTTATGGGTGTTGTCATAACTTAATTATTTCAATGATCAAACCTAGATTGAGTGAACTGTCCATTGTCAAGCAGCGATTTTTAATTACTTATCATTGATGTTCGATGTTAGGTGACCTTATAAAGCATTGTTCATTACAAACACTGACACACCAATAAATGTGTTGCTCACCTCGCAGTCATGGAAATAAAAGCGGCGACGAGGAATAGTCTTACATGTGTGACATTTTCTTTCACATGCACTGTTCTCACCTCTGTGACCACTGTGGCTCTTCCGGCGCCAGCTTTTCCAGTTATGGGTCGGCAGTTGCTGCGTCTGAACCACCAGAATGTAGCTCTCCTTGGTTCAGTTGCACTAAATAGTAGTGATGCCCCTACAGTGTGTGGATTGGATAGAACAGCTTCAGTACCAAGCACGGCACTTCCTGAACACCTCAGAACTTCTTCAGTGGCGGATAGCAGATCTCAGCACTGCAACACGCCAGGAATTGACAATACTTCCTCCACCTCCTCCAGAATTCAACAATGCTTTAAATTCTTGCCCTGCCTTCCTTGCGACTTGACCATGGGGACCACGCCCTCCATGTCTCTGCATTTACTGACGATTCTGTCCTGGCATCTCATGTACTGCTGTGATTTCTGATGGCAGCTCTTCTGACATTAGCCGCATGGAGTGGCCTCACGGTGTGAGGCGCAATATCATGGACTGCACGGCCCCTCCCGCTGGATGTTCGAGTCCTCCCTCGGGC
The DNA here is from genome assembly GCF_021461395.2 of Schistocerca americana. Lineage (NCBI taxonomy): Eukaryota > Metazoa > Arthropoda > Insecta > Orthoptera > Acrididae > Schistocerca > Schistocerca americana. Next base: position 824,254,829 of record NC_060119.1, read on the forward strand.
ATGGGTTGTCCTTATCGTAAGTTATTTTAAGTGGTGTGTAAATCTACGAACCAATGACCTCAGTAATTTGGTCCCTTACGTATTCACACACATTTTCTTCTGACACTAGCTCTGCCAAACATCTCTGATGCTACCAGCGCTCGCGTTGTCAGACCTCACAATGCTGTCTATTCCAACTTCGGCTTGAAAGACCTCCAGTCCTGTCAGCGTTGCCATACTATAGGCCTCTCATCTTTCTTTTTCTTCATCTGCCACACACTATTGGACTCCAAAGCACATCAACCTTCTGTTCTTGTTTCCCTTAACATGCATCGATATGCTCCAATACACTCCAATGTGCAATGATGCACATGCACTCTCTGGTTCCATGATGTATTTGCACTCAATCAGTTACTGGTCCGTCCTGTGTGGCGTTTCTCCTCATTCTCCTGGATCACAGTCGACATTTAATTATTTCCCACTTCCTTAGCCCTCTGCTCTTACTCACTGAACATTTCTCTCTCCGTTCTGTTCCAGGCCTGGAACGGCCTCTCCCACAGAACACTTCTCATAGTATTCATTGGCAGTTGGTTCCAGATGTCTTCTCTCCTGAATACCTCACATAACCCCATCATTCGCCATGGATCAGGCCATGCCCAACTAGATGCCAACATCCATTACCAATTCTCACTCCCACCACAATCATATCCTGTCTGCTTGCCTCCTCCTCCCATCATACCTGAAACTGCGCAGCTCCCCACCCTCAGTACATTGCAGCCCTCTTGCCGAGAATGGATTTGCACCAGACCCTCATTGGCTGTGGGACTGCAGTTTCATTTCTGCTGCACTGGTCCTCATGTCCCATCCAGCCAACCACCCTCCTCCAGCTGCACGTGATGCTGTGCCTGTCTCGTGAGGGCGAGGCCGAGGACCACCAACTGTCACGGATACCCGACATCCCACAGTCACTTTCATACACAGCTCTTATATAACTCATTTTGCGCTGCTTCCCCAGGCCCCATCACCCAGCCTGACACATCCACTTACGCTCCTGCTACTAATGCAGCATTTGTCAGGCCTGTATAAGTCTCATATACCCGTAAGATTTTCAGAAAGAGGGCATTATGCAAAGGCGAACACCATCCATTCGTCTTACCTAAACACCGCTTCTGCTTGGTCACCCTCTGCACCTTCCAGCAGCTCCATCTCCTCTGGGCACACCAAATGCTGTAGCTCCAGCTTGACAGAGCAACCAAGACTGGTCTAGGGCAGCCATGGCTGGCCTCCATTCTAAGGGTGTCATACTGTGCCCTCGCCTCTTCAGACAAGGTGCTGCCATCCTCTGGCTTTAGTTTCACACTGGGTGACTGCCGCAACCTCACCTCTGGAGTCAGCCTTCATGATGCCGACACCAACCAATACTTCATTGCCCTGAATGGAATCCATTCAGTGGTACTGAGTTTCTGCTATTTTTGACATTCAGTTCAGTCTCATGACGACTTACTCTGCGTCTGATCTGCCAATAATCCATCCACCTGTAATATAAAAATTTGTTCTTCCTGCCATCTCAGTTTCGTAAGACACAAACACAGTTTGTAAAATGTGTCCAGCACATAGTGACGTCCTCTAACATCAAGATCTCTTTGCGGTTTAGTTCTTTACAGTAGAATTTTTCTTTATCTTCCGTTCTGAGCATCCCATAACCTGTTGACACAAGTACATAATACATTAAAATCGCAGTATGTCTGCTACACAGAAAATGCGACCTAAAATCAGACGCCTTGCCAAAATTACAGCATATTTTTGGGCCTGTGCCAGTTACTCAATGATTGAGATGCATTTATCTGCAGCTGCTGATATTGTGTAAATAATTATCTACAGGAAGCAAACTTTTGGTTTCTATTGATTCTTACTATTTACTGCCTATTATGGTTGAACAGTTGAGTTGTAGAAGATTGATACATAAATGAGGGAAACCAAACTTGTTTATCTAGTATCATTATGGCACTACTGGCACAACACATGATGAGCCCCAATGTGGGGGCCGCAAAGAAAAATATGTGCGCAAAAAGGATTTAAATGCATAAAAAGCGGAGTCACAAACCTTGTACATTCAGACATAAAAAACCAATACACTGATATATATCAGTACAGACAAAGTGGTTAATCATGCACGCAAGAGTAGCCCGTTCCACCCAGTCGTAGCATGAGTGTTCTTCCGAAATGGCCCTAGGCTATGGAATAATTAATTTATGGTCTGTCTAATCGCGAACTGAAGGTAAAACATTTAGTGAAACTGCGGAGGTTAAACTAGATAAACCTAACGTCTCGAGACTGTTGCCACACAACGAACTACACCTTACTATACGTATACATTTGCAAAGCAGCACTTTCCATCTGTAGAGACAAAGTCATGCCTCTCATCCGAAAATGACTTGCACCAAGATCAGCTCCATATGTTAGATTACTTACGACATCAGAGGCCTCCGTCAGAGTCTATCACCACAGATGAATATTGTATCTGTCTTCCTCCAAATATGAACGCATGAGTAAAACGTCCCTTTCCTTCTGTTGTCCAGCATCAGAATTACATCCTCAACTTCCTTTTGCTCTCTGGCACCACGTTTCGGGATTTGGAATCTTTTAGAAATATCATATCGCCAGAGTCTACAAAGAGGGCTTATGCTTTCAGTATTTGACGCAAGACGAGTCCGAGCACATGTCGAGGAAAGTTATTCTCTCGGCTCCACTTCCTATGCGCCACCGACCCCACAGTGCAAGAAGCACCCATTGTTAGGCAGCAGCAAAGTGGGTAACTGCAGCTCGGCTCCTCGCCTCTGCTTTGCAGCTAGCCAGACGTCTGTCCCTTTTTTAGCCATCAGTCTTGTGAGTGGTCTGATGCGGCCCGACACGAATTCCTGTCCTGTGTCAACCTCTTCATCTCGGAGAAGCAATTGCAGCCTATGTCCTCAACTATTTGCTGGACTTATTCCATTTTCTGTGTTACTCTACAGTTTTTGAACTCTACAGGTCCCTCTAATATCGTGGAAGTCATCTCCTAATGTCTTAACAGATGCCCTAACATCCTGTTCCCTCTCTTTGTCAGTGTTGTCCAATTCCGATTCTGAGCAAAACCTCCTCGTTCCTTATCTTATCAGTCCACCTAATTTTCGACATTTGTCTGTAGCATCACATTTCAAATATTACGATTCTCGTCTGTTCCGACCGAGCGAGGTGGCGCAGTGGTTAGCACACTGGACTCGCATTCGGGAGGACGACGGTTCAATCCCGTCTCCGGCCATCCTGATTTAGGTTTTCCGTGATTTCCCTAAATCGTTTCAGGCGAATGCCGAGATGGTTCCTTTGAAAGGGCACGGCCGATTTCCTTCCCAATCCTTCCCTAACCCGAGCTTGCGCTCCGTCTCTAATGCCCTCGTTGTCGACGGGACGTTAAACACTAACCACCACCACCATCGTCTGTTCCGGTTTTCCCACTGTCCATGTTTCACTACAAAACAATGCTGCGTCCAAACGCACTTACTCAGAAAATTTTTTCGTCAAATTAAGGTCTATGTTTGATACTAGTAGACATCTCTTGGCCAGGAATGCTCTTTTTATCAGTGCTAGTTTGCTTTTGGTGTTCTTCTTGCTCCGTCTGTCATTGGTTGTTTCTCTGTCTGTTTAGTATAATCCTTTAACTCCATCTACTTTTTGATGATCAATCGCGATGTTTAGTTTCACGCTCTTCTCATCTCTGCTACTTCTCATTACCTTCGTTTTTCTTCGACCTCCTCTCTTTCCATACTGTGTACTTATTAGGCTCTTCATTCCATTCGGCATATCATTTTATTCTTTCTGACTTTCACTAAGGATAGCTATGTGGTCAGAGAATCGTAGCATTGATATCCTTTCACCATGAATTTTAATTCCACTACTGAAACTTTCTTTCCATCATTGCTTCTTCCATGTACAAATTCAACACTGAGAGGGAAAGAGTACATCATTGTTTTACATCCTTTTTAATCGGAACACTTCGTTCTTCGTCGCCCACTCTTATTAGTCCCTCTTGGCTCTTGTACACATTGTACATTACCCGTCTCTCCTTATAGTTTACCCTTATTTTCCTCACGAATTTGAACATCTTGCACCACTTTACACTGTTGTTTGCTTTTTCTAAGTCGACAAACCCTACGAATGTCTCCTGATTATTCTGTAGCTTCGCTTCCATTATCAACCGTTAAGTCGTAATTGCCTCTCTGGTACCTTTACCTTTCCTAAAGCCAGACTGATCGTCCTGCAACGCATCCTCAATTTTCTTTTCGATTCTTCTGTATATTATTCTTGTCAGTAACTTGGATGCATAAGCTGTTAAGTTGATTGTGTGATAATCTGCACAATTGTCAGCTCTTGCAGTCTTCGGAACTGTGCGGATGATATTTTTTGGTCGGTCAGATGTTATGTCGCCAGACACACACATTTTACGCACCAACGTGAGTAGTAGTTTTATTACCACTTCCCCCAACAATTTTAGAAATTATGATGGAATGTTATCTATCCCTTCTGCCTTATTTGATTATAAGACCTACAAAGCTCTCTTAAATTCTGATTCTAATACTGGTTCCCCCATCTCTTCTAAATCGACTCCTGCTTCCCCTCCTATCACTTCAGACAAATCTCCCCCCTCATAGAGGCCTTCAATTAAATCCTTCCACCTACCTTTTTCTCTCCTCTGCATTTAACGGCACTCTCAATCTTACCACTGTTGCCTTTAATGTCACCGAAGGTTGTTTTCACTTTGCTATATGCCGAGTCAGTCTTTCCGACAACCATTTCTTTTTCGATCTCTTAACATTTTTCGTGTAACCGTCTCGTCTTACCTTCCCTGCACTTCCTATTTAATTTGTTACTCAGCGAATTGTATTTCTGTATTTCCCTGAACATATTTGTACTTCCTTCTTTCATCGATCAAGTGAAGTATTTTTTCTCTTATCCATGGTTTCTTCGCAGTTACCTGCTTTGTACTTATGTTTTCTTTCCAACTTATGTGATTGCCCTTTTTAGAGACTTCCATTCCTCTTCAACAGTACTGTCTACTGAGCTATTCCTTATTGCTATGTCTATAGCCTTAGTGAATTTCAAGCACATCTCGTCATTCCTTAGTACTTCTGTATCGCACTTCTTTGCATATTGGTTCTTCCTGACTAATCTCATAAACTTCAGCTTACTCCTCATCACTATTAAATTGCGATCTCAGTCTATAATGCTACTGGGTACGCTTAACAATCCAGCATCTGATTTCAGAATCTCTGTCTGACCATGATGTAATCTAACTGAAGTCTTCCCGTACCAATTGGCCATTTCAAAGTATACTTCCTCCTCTTGTGATTCTTGAACAGAGTATTCCCTATTGCCACCTGAAATTTGTTACAGAACTCAATTACTCTTTATCCTCTCTCATTCCTTGTCCCACACCCATCTTCTCCCGTATTCTCCTTTCCCTACAACTGCATTCCAGTTCCCCATGACTATTATATTTTCATCTGCATTTACGTACTGTATTACTTTTTCAATATCCTCATTTACTTTCTCTATCTCTTCATCTTCAGTTTGCGAGGTTGGAATGTATACCTGGACTATCGTCAGTGTTCGTTTGCTTCGATTCTTATAAGAACGACCCTACCATTGAACTGTTCACAGTAACACACTCTCTGGCCTACTTTCCCATCCACAACGAATCCTATTCCCGTTATACCATTTTCTGCTGTGGCTGATATTACCCTACCCTCATCTGACCAGAAATCCTTGCCTTCTTTCCATTTCACTTCACTGATCCGTACTATATCTAGACCGAGCGTTTTCATTTCCGTTCCCAGAATTTCTAGCTTCCTTACTACGTTCAAGGTTGTGACATTCCACTCCTCGACTCGCAGAACGTTATATTTTCGATGGTTATTCAGTCTTTTTCTCTTCCCCCTTGGCAGTCTCCTCCCAGAGACCCGGATGGGTGACTACTCCGGAATCTGTTGACAATGGAGAGATTATCATGACACCTTTTCAATTACAGGCCACTTGTTCTGTCGATACATATTATATACCTTTAATGCAATGGTTTCCATTGTCTTCTGCATCCGCATGCCGTTGATCACTGCTGATTCTTCCGCCTTTAGGGCCACTTTCCCATCCCAAAGACAAGAGAGTGACATGAAGCTCTGTCCGCTCCTCCTCCCTCTTTAAGAAGACCGTTGACAGAAGGAGGGTGACTTCTAATGCTGGTTACCTTCAGCAACTAATTGCTGATTAGTAATCAAAATTTAAGCAGTGGTGGGTTTCGAAAGTGGGGCTATGGACGTTTAAATTACTAATCATAAACGCTACCTGTATTGTTTCTTTTTTTTTCATTATCAGAGAATCCTGGTACTATCATGAAACTTCAGTAGACCTAGTCAAATCATCGTGTAATAGCAACTAGAATTGGGAGAAAAAACAATTAATAAAAGAAGAAAGGAGAAAAAACGAGAACGTAGCCCACAGAAGACCACCAAGCTCTCATGATATCTACAAACAATTTTTATAAAGTCTTTAATTTTATGTTTTATGAGCTTTTTAATTTTTACTTATTTTGTACTTTTAAATGTACGTAATTATTTATGATTGTATATAGAAGTATAAAAGCAGAAGGACATCGAGATCAGATTATATTCTAAATAGCGAACTAAGATAAATTCCAATCCGACTGCAAGGATTGTCTACACTCATGTGTATGTATACTTCATCTATACACATTTTACAATAGAACTGGAGCGATACTGAATCAAGACACAAAAACGAAACAAGTAAGTAAACTATGAGAGAACAAGCCGAAACAAATCAGATGGGAACATACATAACAAAGAAAACACCTATCATCAGAAAAGTGAAGTTAACCAACACATTGCCGACGATTTTCTTTCAACGAGGCTCGGGCAGGGGCTGCTTTCCAACCAGACTGTAGTAATGTCACGATGAGGACAAGTCTCCATAAAATGTCAGACACTAAACAGCTCGGCACAAAATAGAAGTCACGAATAAGTTTTAACTTATGATTTATGCGACTATCATCAATGGGGGATTCAAGACTAGCAGGACGGACGTAGAGAAATAGATGAGACGTGAATGTGTGAGTTTCTTGAGTCATCATCTGTGTCTTCCTCTGTATACCAGCCAGACCCAACCCCACAAAAGAACAAGGCTTCGTGACCACCTCATACCGTAAGCGAAAGATACGCCTTTTCAATAACGAACGACCAGATAATTGCTGTAGTTTCTTCGTCATCATCGAGGGTGCCGATAAATTAGGACCACGTAATAAGCTTTGCATAAGACATATGTATCCAGTATTCGGAATTCTGGAGCAGAGTACGAGAACGCCTTTTATGTTCTGGTATCGTTCGCCGAATTTTTTCCGTAGCCGACTTCCAGGTGAGCGTTGCCATTTTGAGTGGACAACGATCAATGATGATACCGAAAGACGTATGCCGATCCACGGCAATAGCCCATGGAACAACCGCATCATCAAAACCTCGCAAAGTAAGAAACCTGCATTTACCTTCATTATGCAGTGCACCTGAACTACGACAATAATCATCGACTACAGCCTTCAGTCGAGGTATCTCCGCAGAATTGCCGAGTAGAACCATTAGGTCATCCGCGCATGCACGAACAGGTATATACCCTCCGGAAAGCGTCCAAACTTTCAGCTGGGATGCTAGCATCCGGAGTAGAGGCTCCAGAGACAACTCAAGTTCCCAGAATGAGATTTTCGCTCTGCAGCGGAATGTGCGCTGATATGAAAGTTCCTGGCAGATTAAAACTGTGTGCCCGACCGAGACTCGAACTCGGGACCTTTGCCTTACACGGGCAAGTGCTCTACCATCTGAGCTACCGAAGCACGACTCACACCCGGTACTCACAGCATTACTTCTGCCAGTACCTCATCTCCTACCTTCCAAACTTTACAGAAGCTCTCCTGCGAACCATGCAGAACTAGCACTCCTGAAAGAAAGGATATTGCAGAGACATGGCTTAGCCACACAGCCTGGGGGATGTTTCCGGAATGAGATTTTCACTCGGCAGCGGAGTGTGCGCTGATATGAAGCTTCCTGGCAGATTAAAACTGTGTGCCCGACAGAGACTCGAACTCGGGACCTTTGCAAAGGTCCCGAGTTAGAGTCTCGGTCGGACACACAGTTTTAATCTGCCAGGAAGTTTCACAATACAAGTCATTCACAGCGGGCTTCCGTGAGGCACTCCCCAACGGATATTTACCGGGGGCGTCATTTGGCCATTACCAACCACCGTAGCTGAAATACCCGTTGACAGATTTGACAGCACTCGCCATGTGTCAACAGCAAAACCGACTGCCTCCAGAATCCGAAGTAAAAAGTCGCGATTAACACAATCAAATTTTTATCAAAGTCTACGAAAGCAATGGCATAGGGGACGAACGTTACAGCAGCAACCGAAACCACGGCACGACCCTCGATTTTACGAGTAAGAATGGTACAACCATGTACGCAACTTTGAAGTGTTGCAACAATCGTCTCCATCAGAGCCAACATCCTGATATTAACTGCCCTCGTCACAGTCTTATAATCAACGTTTAACAACGTAATTGGGTGAAGGCTATCGGGGAAAACGGTGCAGGGCGTTTTGGGGTTAAAACAATTTTCCCACTCTGAGCGAGATTGGCACTACTATACTCTGTAACACTTCATTCAAAAGGGACGTAAAGGTAGCACCCAACAGCTGCCAAAAGCGCACGTAAAATTCCTTGGGAAGTCCATTAGACCCGTTGACTTTTGAGAAGGCGATACCACAATAAGTTTGTAAACTCCCTCAGCCTTTTCAAAACAGCTAAGAGTGTTTCATTATGTTCAGGTGTAATTGTCGTATCCAAGATGTTGACTAGTGGGTCGTAAAGGGTTTCACTGGACTCATCGATGTCGTAGACGTCTACGTAATATTGGTGTAAGACACGAACTATATCAGCTTGTTTCGATACGATACGTCCATTAACTGCCCTGAGAGAATAAATACAAGTGCTTCGGCGATGGGTCTGATGCCGAAGCAAATGGGGCTTCGACCGCATTTTAAACCCTGCCGTCTGCATTCTTTTTAAGGTCAACAATTTTACATAACATCAGAAAATCGCCGATGGTCGTGATCCGCAGCATCATATAGTTCACGGAGAATGGAATAGTAATATCTGTAAGATCTATAAATGTCTCGCACTGTGACAGCACAGAAAAGTATCAAAGTTTGCATGAGCCTCGGTTGTGCCATCTGTGTCCACCAGTCAACGATGGAAGAGTACTTCCCAATAGACCGTAGAGTTCGCTCCAACACGGCTCGCATCACGTCGTCGAGAGAGGGGTCAGCCAGGTGAGCGACGTTTAACGTCCTGGGAGAGCGAATAATTTGACTGGCTGCCGGTCTCGATTGAGCGTTGTAGTTACAGCACAGTGATCCGTAAAGCAAGCTGGGATGACTTCAAAATTATGAATGCAATCGCTCAGGTAGTCTGATAAGTAAAACCTATCTAACCTGCTACTAGAAGTGGTAGTAAAGTGGGTAAATTTGACTAACGTCGGCTATTTATACATCTAGACGTCTTTCAGGCTTAAGGAGTGGACCAATTCGTGTAATTTACGACAGAAATTAATGTTCGGAGATTGATCTGCAGGACGCAACAAACAGTTAAAATCACCACCCAACAGAATTTCCGTAGGAGTGGTACGCAATAAATAAGTAATATCCTCTTTTAAAAAAACGAGAACGATCCAATGCGTGAGGAGTGCCAGAAGGGTAATATAAAAGAACCAAGGTAAGATTAAATTGTTGACAACCTACGCCCCTGCCAGAATCCAACATTTCCACCTCAGCAATAGGAATGTCTTCTCGAAAGAATAAGGCGGTTCCCGTTGAAAAATCGGGTGCTGCATGAAAGATGACACGAAAACCAGGTAAGGAGAAATGCCTAACACCTCTTGTAAAAAGACGATGTCCGCACATGAATCATGAATGAACTGACGCAGCGAAGCCAATCACAGTTCTGATTCCACGCGATTAACATTTAAGGAAAGGAACGTGTAGGCTTGGGTCATTGATCACAGCGGGCAGAATTAGGAAGACAGCTGAGAGTCAAGGTCCATTGCGGAGTCCAAAGATGAATCAGACATTGGGGGACCAGAATCCCCGTCATCGCGACATTTTTCTTAGATTTCTTACGTGCCACCGCATGGTCAGGTTGTATACGCTGTTTCTGTCCGCATGGCGGCCTCTGCAGACGGAAGTTTAGTAGGAGTCATAGGCACAGCTTCCTGCCCCTCAGAACATGGGTCATGTAATGCGGTTCTAGTTACTAGGGCAGAAGCATTCTGTGGAAGTGCCAATGTAACAGGTGATACTTGGTCGCTAATTTTATTCTCCTCGGGAGTTGTAGTAGGCAGAAAATTCATGAAACCGCCAGCGGCTGAAGACGAGCAGAGAAGCAGGAGAACACTGTATAACCTCAGGCTTCGCTCCCTCTCCAACACAGGCAGCTCAGACGGAGCCACTTCGCGAGCAGGAGGGACGCTGGAAATAACTTCTTCGCCACTCGGGAGGTATCGTAGCATCGAGAGGAGCAGAGGATACAATCGATGCGGAGGAGGTTGGTGCAGAGGTAACAGCCAAATCCTCACCCTCGCCATCTTAAGTGCGTCGTCCCTTGTTTGTCACTGTCACGGGCTCTATCCTGGCGGATATTCATTTTAACGATTATTAGAATTGACTTTTTGCTCATTATGATCCGCAGCAGAAGTAGGTCCGACGCCGGGAATGGAAAGAACAAGATCAGCAACCGTCAATTTGCGACGCTACGCTAATGACGACTTAAATACAAAAATCCTCCGGGGTCAATTAAATCGAACGTGTACACTTCCATGACACAGGAAGCAGGTTTATTGTTGACCTGTACACATGACACGGCCGCGCTAACCACACATTGTAAATGTGATGGAATATTACGTTTGACATGCATTTCCACGGAACGAATTCCACTGTAATACATTGTAATCTGTGTTGAGTAGACGAACGTTCACGACGGACGCTTTTTACGGCACCGTAAGGAGTCAATATGTCCTTTAGAATGGTTCAAATGGCTCTGAGCACTATGGGACTTAACATCTATGGTCATCAGTCCCCTAGGACTTAGAACTACTTAAACCTAACTAACCTAAGGACATCACACAACACCCAGTCATCACGAGGCAGAGAAAATCCCTGACCCAGCCGGGTGTCCTTTAGAGGCCGGCCGGAGTGGCCGAGCGGTTCTAGGCGCTACAGTCTGGAACCACGCGACCGCTACGGTGGCTGGCTCGAATCCTGCATCGGGCATGGATGTGAGTGATGTCCTTAGGTCAGTTAGGTTTAAGTAGCTCTAAGTTCTAGGGGACTGATGACCTCAGAAGTTAAGTCCCATAGTGCTCAGAGCCATTTGAACCATTTTGTCCTTTAGAAAGTTGTTATCAACTTCGGCGGGAGGTTGAACACCTGAACATTGGTATAGTCAATTGCAGCATCTGCGAGTGACACCATACTAACGGAATTATCGCGATCCTTGAATGGGACTTGATAACTATGTGGCGACTGTAATCTTTCAACATGAAGGCTGCAAGTAGACGAACACAAACAGACTGTAAAGGCGGAGCGGAGGCGCTACAACCCACTCGGCAGACAAAACATCACTAACGGGGAAAAATTCCCACAGGCGACGCTGCGGCAAACGAAATAAACAAGAACTTTCCCGCTCAGTGCTCGCAACGGAACTGATAAACTACGGAGACTACTGTTTTCCAACTCGCCTCAGACCACCTATATAGGACATGCAGCTGTGCTCCTTTTGTCAGAATGACTTTGCATGGAATGCCGCAGCCAGAATGTCTTACAGAGGGTTAGAGTGTGTGAGAATGTGTCTTCTGTTAAGGATGCGTCCTTCTATACATCATGGACCTACCTGGAATTGCCTCACTAGGGGCTGCGCCCAAGATATAAAAGTACTGTACGGGTGAAGAACTTACTCTCTCAGCTCGCGTAATAAAAACTGCTTTTGCTTTTCTTTAGCGTTAGCTGCAGCTATATTACAATTTGTCTCTGGGTTACCTCTCACTTATTGTCCTTCTGCAGTTGGTTTTGCAATAGAGTAATGTCTTTTCACCTACATCCTGTTACGAAGGGCATGTAATATAAGGGACAATCAAAATGTGTCTGTTCGAAGGCAGTACAGTGCAAAATTTGGCACGATGTTCCTCAGGAGGAAATCCAAAAACTCTTATCAGTCAATATCAGGGTAAATAACTACTTTCATAATAGCCAGAAGTTGACCGTCGCGTTGTTGACATGCTCAATTTGTGAAGCTCTTTCTCTTGAATAAATCACAATTTTTTTCTGAAATTCTATAATTTGTTTTTCTGTGCATGTACATCATACAAATCAATTTCTGTCTGATCAAGATAACTCCTTCGTGGTGCGTATTTTTCTTGTCTTAGTATTTCCTCCTGTGCCACAAGTAGTTACTCCATCGAGAAAGATAACTTTAATCATTCACTGTTGGATGAACGTTCTTTATTTGTACCTTATACAAGAAACTCTCTGTTAACGAATCCTAATTTGAAAAATACATATTATTTTATGCTCCTTTCTGCCTAACAGCTTCCTTTTGCTGCGGCATTACACTACCGCTACTGGTCTGCAGTATTTAAAAGCAGCAATTAATTGTACAATTTTTTTTTTTTTGATTATGCAGTGTGTATGTATGAACGTTGAGTAGTTATTTGACACCTTTACAAGAGTGGACGTATTCCCTTTTAGACAGTTCTCTTCCCCAGAGTGTTTGTTTAAAATGAATTGATTTCTACAACGCTGTACAACACACAGCGTTGTAACAAAGAAGAAAAGTGTTCATTGCCTATGAAGTGCTCCTTGAGGTAATTACGCTCTAAAAGTTATTCGAAATTCTTTTTAAACGGAATTAATTTCGTTTACAGCGTTTGTATTGAGTAATGTTGTCCCAAACAGTAAGGTGGTTGGTTGTAGCTGTGACCAGTCGCGATATATTGCAGATTTTAGGCCTGTTGAGTGGTGGAAACGACATCTCTCGTCTAAATAACCTTTGTATATAAATAAAATTGAATGCATCACCATAAAGGGTAAATGGTTTCTTTCCAAAATGTATGACTGATGCAAATTAACTCAGTGGTTTTTGCGGTTTATCTACATTAGTGTCAATGTCGTTTCAATGAAAATAAATCGCTGTACTCAAATCTTGCGGCTAACGACTTACCAGGCCAGATGAACCTGGTAAGAATCTACACTCAATTGTTGAATTTATACACTTGCAGTGCCCTGACCTGTAAAGATAAATTTTCCAAGGATGGCGTATGGTTGATTCCACCAGATAAGAGTTTATATATATACAATTAGTACGGCTCTGTACACCAACAAGGCCACATGAAGGTATGAGGGAGGATTTATCCGTTTTGTGGTACCTGAAACAAACATTTATATTTAACTGGATTTTACTTATTCCAGGTGGGATCTCTTATTCCATCATTCTATCGTTCTGTCTCTTCTTACGTCTTGTTTTCTTCGTCCACAATGCTATTAGAACACTCAAGGGCAGAGGGTACATTTCTGAAAAAAATGGTTCAAATGGCTCTGATCACTATGGGACTCAACTGCTGAGGACATTAGTTCCCTAGAACTGACAACTAGTTAAACCTAACTAACCTAAGGACATCACAAACATCCATGCCCGAGGCAGGATTCGAACCTGCGACCGTAGCGGTCTCGCGGTTCCAGACTGCAGCGCCTTTAACCGCACGGCTACATTTCTGACTTTCAGAAAGTTCCTTTAATGAAGTAGCTGGGAATTCACTGATGAAATGAAAGCAAAATACCTTAAGAAGTAAACGTAAATAAACCGGACAGGACATGAGACATTTGGATAACAACCCCGCCATATGCAGAGGTAGAACTTCAATAGGACTCAAGAGTTTTGCAGAGGCAGAAATTCGGATGAGATGCATACCTCACACAGACCAAACGAGACGAGTACAGAAAACAAAAATAAATAAGTAGAATACTAGAGAATTCCATAATAAAGAAGATGCTTGGAGCAGTAAGTTTAAGAAAAGAAAGAAAAAATACTAACAAAACTAGAATTGAAAGTAAAATTGAGAAATGTGTAACGGTTTACAATGAAGTACGCAAAGCAACAAAATAGCACGTCGTATGGTTGTACTGATATACAACAGACGTAAATAAGGAAGTGGGCAACTATTTCTGTTAACTACAAGATTAAAAAATACTTTCCATTTGGGAAGGATTAGTAGTACATGCACCAGAAGAGCGAACATTGAAGTAATTACTGAATTTAGTCGACGTGCTCCAGAATTAAACAGAACTCAGGTTCTTGACATTGTTTAACACAGGGAATTAATAGAAAAGGGAGAAAATCTGCAGTAGCGACAGTGTAGAATGGGGCGAATTGATTACGTTTCTAGATTTAATATTAAGCATATGCTTACTAGAAAATCTATATAGCGTTACCTACCTGTCGGACCTCTGAGGCCTGGGTTTTTTAAATTAAGGTAAACTGAAACTATCTGAAGTAATTATGAAGTGAACCATCTTTGAGATTCTTTGTAAATACTTCTATCACAATTTAATTTACTTTAAAAAAATACTACTTTTACTGTTTTCCTCGTGGCTTTTTACGGATATATGGTTTATTCTCATTATACACCAAGTGTTTTTACAGTATAATTCTCACTGTAAAATTGCCCATGGTTCACAGGAAAAGCAGAATGTTCCGATCGTACAGATTTAGTGCACTTGTAATTTGACTTTTTCCATCTTTCTTCTCTACACAATATGGTTATCTTCTCGTGTTTTTTGAGGGAGGTTTCGCGGCCTTTGTTGGATGTGGTGCTTCTAATGAATTCATTGGCTTCTTTACTCCAGCTAGGTGCTTTCCGAAACCCACGAGGAAAGCTCGATTTCTCAGTTTTTATTGGTAGCCAGCGTCATCCACATTATAATTGCAGTAATTACAATTGTATCAATATATCGATCATATTTAAGGCAACTACCGATGTGCAGAGCCATGTTCCTTTGTTTTTCTCTTCACATTATAGCATCGCGTTTTCTGGTCTATAGTGTCAACGGTACATTCTGTGGCATTGTATATCATTATATCTTTTATTCTTTACTCCTAATGGTGATAGCATTGGTCGGCCATGAAGGTCGCTGAAGACGGCAGCGACATTGTTCTTCACTAAGAACATAAGAGGCTATTATCACAAGTAGTAGAGTGTACTTCACGCCCTTTAGGTGTAATTAAAATGACAGGCAGTTCACATTTGTTTTGTTTAGGTAGTCCCGACTATTGTCAAATCTTTTGAGAAAAAATAATGCGTTAAATCGAAAGATGTATACACATTATCACAGGTGATATTACATCCAGAATTTTTTAGTTCAGTAAAGACGGTTTTCAGAACACTTTCTGCAAGTCGTAGAGATATGGTTTTTACCCCTTTCCCAAATACTCTTTCATCTTCGAGCAATAGCTTGTTGCACTGTCACGAATCGTCCAGAACTTTAATCCTTATCTGCCAGTTTTTTGTGGCATGTAGTGGACAGCAAGCTCTAAATGTGATCAACTGTTCGTCTGCGGTCATGTACCACCTGGAATGTAGGCACACTCAGGGTAGTTTCCCACATCTCAATAATTCTTTAATCGTTTGCAGTTTGTCACATGATCTACGTTCACGTCGGACTGATGCGCTGTCAAAGTGCAACACCCTCAGAATGGTATGGAAGTGGTTTCGAGCCAAACTTCACGTGGGGAGGGTGTGCGGGCCGCTTGTGGTAAAGGATCTGCATGCCTTGCGTTTGCTCGTTCCTTCCTGGACATTTCATTTAGTATTGCCTCGTGGCATTTTTGGATCAGTACAACTCATTTCAGTTCAGTAGCATCGTGATGGCAGCACAGTTTACCCTTCGGTATATGTTCTTGGGATGAAGGACGTTTACAGGTCCAGTGGCTGTCTGCACAGAAGGAGACAGTCTAGCGATCCATCGTCACATGCATTTAAAAATGAATGGGAATGACAGAAGGGAGGGATGAGAGTTCTCAGTATCTATTATGTGGCCCCACAAGCAAAGGATACTGCAAATTTGCTATGAAACGATATTACAGTATCACGCAAAAACAATTTAAAGGTTTAGCTTACAACGAAAGAGCAAAAAACTACAGTGCCCGAGACACGGGATTCACTGTTCTGTGCTTCAGAAAGCACGTTGTGCTAAATTTGTTGGCAATCAGCACGTAAAGATATTGGTCTTTTTAATATCGGTAGTAAAATTTCTGCAGTCGCACGCATAATTCCATAGTCAGCTTCAATTGTTTTCGGTTGACGTGAACGAAGAGTATGGAGACTTTACATATTACTGTGAAGTACGTTGGTAGAGCGAAAGAGCATGCCTACAACGATTTTTCGATTTACAACTCGCTATCGTTGAATATATGAAGGAAAATGGAGTACAGGAACAAAAATTAGAACTTCGGGAGCGGAGTGCAGATGTTGCATTTTAAGTGCGCTTAACTGCACGCTGCCCACAGTAAAATACTAAACGGAGAAGAAAAAACGTCTTTCTGGTTTGATGAGACAGCAGAAGGTACACGATTTATACAAGCGACTTGTTTTGACAAACACAGTCCAGTTCTCTAAGCCCACTACCGTCAAAGGAAGCGCGAGGTTTGAAAAATCGTTGTTGCCTTGAACGAATTTCAGAGATTGGTACTAAACTTTTGATGACACTGTCTGTCTTACGCATGTCTTCGAGCTATTTTCGTGACCGATTGCCGTTTCAGTTGGAAGCGCCCCTGACCATGTGCAGATGTAACTGACTGATCAGCAATGTAATTTCCGTCTTAATGACAATTTCTTTTACGTTAAAACTGTCCATGACGTCAGCACTGCTGTCCTCAGGTGGAGTTTCCACGTCTTCATAATAAGATTCCTAAAGTGCTTGAAAATTTCAATCCATATATTTGTGGAAAGCACATTTTTTTAAATAAGTCACATTTACTTGGCAACCTCAGAGCGAAAATCCGTGAACATGTCCGTACCCTTACGTGTGCCGACAGTTTCTTTAAGATAGATATTGTATTATGTCTTTAGCGCACAAAAAATAAATAACAGAGAAAATTTGTTTCATTTGTGATCTTTGCAATTTAAATGAGGTACGCTCATTTTCCCCACCCACCTCACACTCAAACAGCAAAATTAGGTGGTAGGGCACGTGTGAAGCGAGACGGATGGCTATGACGCCGATGGCAACGCGCGGCCTATGAGCCGAAACCTTGGCCGCCCCTTTTGTAAACGATTCGACGTGCCTTGTTGGTCCACATACGCACTTTCTCAATATCAGGTAAGCGAAAGAAAACATAAAATAAAAGTCTTCATTATTACAATTCCCAACTGAGTACCCTGTAGGTACCTGGTCTTCTTTCAGTACATAATTTTTGCACCACCTACCGGAAATTCAAGCCTGAGGGGGGTGTAGCCCATATTTAATTTCCGTCACGAGAAAAAAGTAGGTCACATTCAATAGATTTTGCACGAAATTGTTGATTCCTCTGTTCGTAAAAGGATTCGTCACGATGATCATCATCTTCGTGTTGTTCGTAGTTTTCAGCGACGTCTAACTCGCTATCATCATCACTGAAAAATTCAAACTCATTGGGTGGGCTTTCCGAATCAGAGGACTGCTCCAACAATTCCTTTATATAGAATGAAACTTTCACTCTGCAACGGAGTTTGCTCTGATATAAAACTTCCTGGCACATTAAAACTGTGTGCCGGACCGAGACCAGAACTCGGGACTTCTGCCTTTCGCAGGAAAGTGCAATTTGTAGAGCACTTGCGCGCGAAATACTAAGGTCTCGAGTTCGAGTCTCAGTCCGGCACACAGTTTTAACCTTCCACGAAGTTTCAATTCCTTTACCCGTTTATTTAATAGTTCTGTTCTCCATAGTATTTTCAGTGTGTGTCAGACTAATTACGCAATAATGCACGAAAATAAACATAAGCGCATCACAAGGAGGGCTGCTAAACATTGAAATAATAACGGTCGGAGTCAGTTACAGCAAATGATGTAACACACACTGCACAGAAATATATCCGGTTGTCTAATAATTGCTTCTAACCGCACGGGCTAACGATGCCCGTACGGTAGAAAATGTGTACCAACACAAAGCCGTAAGTAATTTTTTGTAAGTATTTTCCCAAATTATGACGAACATGACAAATTACGGAAAGTCCTTACATGTCATTAAAAAATAAAGTATATTATTACTGATAGAAAAGATTTAAAAAATCAGAGATGGGCTTCTGAGGCCTTATTGCAGCTTAAGTGTCGGACATATACAGTGAAAAACATCATGAATCCGCATTCCTGATAAACCAAAGATACCAGACTTTAAATAAGTTGCATCACTGTTGACAATAAAACTGGAAGCTGAAAAACAGAAAGCAGAGTCATCAGAGGTTCCTAAATTATCTCGGGTGATTAACTAGTTGTTTCACAAGTTAGAGAATCAACACTAGTACTCGCTATGGACGTAAAATGGTAATTTTTTAATTTAAGATGCTGATTTCTTCCGTGTTTAAAATAGCCTTTTCCTGTGATTTTATGACTTTCAATTGTTTTAGATGGTTCAAATGGCTCTAAGCACTATGGGACTTAACATCTGAGGTCATCAGTCCCCTAGACGTAGAACTTCTTAAATCTAACTAACCTAAGGACATCACACACGTCCATGCCCGAGGCAGGATTCGAACCTGCGTCCGGATTCAAGCGCCTAGAACCGCTCTGCCACAGCGGCCGGCATTGTTTTAAAGGACGTTTCATTTGCCTAATATGTTTTGCTTTACAGCTACAAATTTTTAAGATAATTACACATTTAGTATTAACTCTTGATGGTGGTCAACTGACCGCTTCTCAAAGAAATGCAATTTACATAGTATATGTTGCACTTTTGTCAGTCAACAACGAATAACTTTATAGAATGTCGCGTGTGTTTTTGCTCTCGGCAACAGTTCGACTGGTAACTCTGACAGGTTGCTATCGTAGTCGTGTCTTTTCTCAAGCTGAAATTACAGAAGCGCTTCAGATATCTCCAACTCAGTCCAGAGTAGAAGAGTTTCAGACAGAGCACAACAAAAATGACACACCGGACAATGAGTAAAATACTCCTGCGTATTCCAATAACGTCTTACTGGAAATATGTGATGGTAATGATCAACCTAAGGTTTCGTCCAACCATAATGACACTGTAACTTGCATAGGTGGGTCTGGTACTGATTTGCGACCTGAAGGTCTTGGTAGTCATCATAGAGAAGAGATTAGCAAAATCTTGCAATTGGAAGAAGTGTAAAATATAAGTTTTACTTCTACATTATCTACGTTTAATTTTTGTCTAATCTGCATATATAAAATTTATGGTGGTTATTTACGTCGATTTTTCTCGTAATATCTAAGTTTTGCAGGTGCTATAGTACAAAATGCTGAAAGTTTAGCCAATAATGGTCACCAAGAATTTGGCACTGACGGAACAGTACGGACTTTCACTGCACCTACAAACTTCAAGTGTCAGCCAAACGTTACTGGAGAGACTGCTGGCCCTACAGGTCAAGGAAAAAGTGCCGTACTGTTAGGAAAGAATTGTTGTCTAGTGCACTTCACCTGTTCTTGGTGAAAATATGTCGCGGCTGCTGAAATCACGCGCTAAAACAGAGGCGCGCATTGAAGGGGGGACCGGGGCTAGTAATTACACAGGGAAAATTGTTATTTGCAGTAAATATTTAACCTTCAGAGAAGTTTCGTCGTTTTTCCATCACATGGTAGCACTGAGAGTCCCACTCCTCCCATCCTTTCCATGTTGGCCAACAGTAGGTAATAAAGCGCAAGTGTCAGAAAACGTGTTTTTCTTGTGCTAGGGTAATTTTTTTACGCTGTGTGTATTTCTCATAGTTCGCTGAAAGTTGTGGAATCAGTTTACCTATTGCAACAGATGAGCGTTCAACCAGCGTTCAGTACCCGTGCTGATATACCTAAAACTTCCAAACAAAAATTTTAGATGAATGTTTTCCACAATAATACTAAATGGTGTAGCATGGGTTCAGTTGATACAAAGCGGTAGGGTCCAGTTGTTACAGTGTAACAGCTTGTCCCGAAGTATTTTTGCTTTCCCTTAATTCACACATTATTATGTTTGTCTACAGATACGGGGTGTTGAAAAGGTCTCTCCGCAGTGCCATATGATTGTTAGCTGCGAGTGCCGTATGCCGCAGTGAATATACCGAAATGAAACTCAGTGAAATATAAATTATAATTTATTGAATATTCATTTTTATTTACAAATTTTCGCATTAAATGTTGAAAATGCTCCCCCTGTTATTGAATACACAATTCAGTTCGTCTAATCATGTTTCCAAACACAAGCTGTAACATTTCTTCTGTAACAGAAGCAGTGGAAGTGAATGTTGCAGTTTTAAATTCGTCGATGGGTTTTGGACAGTTTTTATAGACAGTTGGTTTCGCTGCACCCCAGAAAAAAGTCAGGTGGTGGTAGGTCAGGCGATCGTGGAGGCCAAAGTCCCTGTGAAATAAATCGATCACCAAAAACAGCAGCAAGCAGTGACATTGAAACGCTAGCTGTATGCGCGGTTGCACCATCTTGTTGAAAATAACCGTTCAGTATTTCGCTTAACACAAGTTGTCCTATGAATGAGTACAGAATATCACTGCAGTATCGTTGTGCGTTTGCTGTTTCGTTGAAAAATATGGGACCCACAATCCGACGTCTAGAAATTGCAATCCAAACTCCTATTTTCGCTGAATGAATTGGTTCCTCATGAATACACAATGGATTTTCAGAACTCCACATATGAGAATTTTGCGAGTTCATGTACCGGGATAAATGAAACCACGCCTCATCAGCGAAAAATGTTTCATTAAGAATATCCCTTCCATTTAGTTGAACGAAATTGTTGAACCATTGACAATAATGCAGTCTCTTGCCATGATCAGTATTTTTCAATTCTTGCACGACTGTCACGGCCGGTCGCGGTGGTCTAGCGGTTCTGGCGCTGCAGTCCGGAACCGCGGGACTGCTACGGTCGCAGGTTCGAATCCTGCCTCGGGCATGGGTGTGTGTGATGTCCTTAGGTTAGTTAGGTTTAAGTAGTTCTAAGTTCTAGGGGACTTATAACCTAAGATGTTGAGTCCCATAGTGCTCAGAGCCATTTGAACCATTTTTGAACGACTGTCACTCTGTATCGTAAAAGTTCTAATTTTTTCCTTGTAGCTGTGTGGGCCGTTCCGACACTA